>NW_020955641.1:147790-186768 GCF_003031625.1 Empidonax traillii | reverse complement strand
CCTCATCCATCCCATCAGCTCAACAGCTCTCAGCACCCACGGGTGCAGCCCTGCTGCATTCCAGCCTGGCTGGCCAGCCTGCAGAGAGCCTGAAATATTTGGGAGGGGAACGGAGAAGGGAAAGGGGAAAAAAAATAATAAAATAAAAATCTATAAAAAGAAAGTTTAAAAACACAAGTTAAAGAAAAAAATACCAGGCGCGGAGTGCAGCTGCGGTTCTGGTTCCAGTTCCCAGGTGATGTCAGGCCTGGAGCCTCTCCAGCCCCGGCCCCTCAGAGACGGTCTTTGTGGGTTCAGCACTGAGTGTTTTTCCTTCCTGAGACTCGGGGACACCTTCCTGTCTCAGAGAAAGCAGCCAAGAGCCTTTCCAAGGGTGTCCGCACGCAGGAAGGGGAGAGGATGGGAGGGGAGCGAGAGGCAGCGCGGTTGGGCTCGGCGTGGGGCTGTGGCGGCCGCGGGTGATCGGTGGCTGTGGTCAGAGCACTCACCCCACACGGGGCAAAGGGGCGCCCGGCTCCCACCAGCCCAGCAGGCTCCAGCGCCTCTGAGTCACCGTTTCCCTCTTGTGGTGCTGGGAGGAGCTGGAATGCACTGGGATCTGCGGGCTTGGCACCGGGACACACTGGGACCCGTGGCCTCAGTGCTGGGACATGCTGGGATCCATAGCCCCTGCACTGGGAGTTACTGGGTGTGCAACTCCCATGCTCGGGCATACTGGGACCCAGGGCTATCAGACTGGAGCTTGCTGGGGCCTTAATCCCTGGCACTGGGTGTACTGGGATCCGTGTCCCCAGTACTGGGATATGCTGGATTCCACAGCCTCAGCACTGGGACATACTGGGATGCGTGACCTTTATATTGTGGCTGTTTAGGGCCCCAGTGCCTGGCATTGGGATATGCTGGGTGCACAGCTCCTGTACTGGGACTCACTGGAACTCATGGTCTTCATACTGGAGCTTGCTGGGGGTCTAGTTGCTGGCACTGGAACACTGGTGCTCAGCCCTGGGAAACACAACCCAGCGGTTGGGACACACTGGGACCAGTGCATTCAGTGCTGGGACCTGCTGTGCCCCCAGCACTGGGACCACCAGCCCTTGCTGGCCCCCTGGGGGACTTTGGAGCCACCACTTCACGAGGACGGTCCCCTTTCATGTGCGGGTCGGGCTGTTTGTAGAGCGCAGCCCCCCCCGCTGCCCCTGCCCCCCGATAAACCCGGGGGCAGGGATTCTGTGTCCTGGGCTGTTTGGACAATCTCACGGCTGTTTATTGGGGTCTGGGACACATTAGCCACGCTGAGAACAAACCTCTCCCACCCACCCCGGTCCCTGCCTGGGACCAGCTCTCACAGCTGCGCTGTGCTGTCAGCTCCATAAATCAAACCCGGGGGAGGGAGCCCGGGGCAGGCTCACCTCGGTGAGTGGGGGGCCGAGAGGTGCTGTGGGCTCCCAGTGGAGCCCCCTGCCCAGGGCAGGCTCCAGCAGGACCCCCAACATGCTTCCCCTGCTCTATGCTGGCTCCAGGTCCCCAGGGAGATGGGGCAGCTCCGGTTCTTCAGCCCTTGAGGGGAGCCCCCAGCCGCCCCATCCACAGCTGCCTCTGCTCCGCAGGACACGCCGGCCCCTGGGAGCCACCAGCCCCGGCACGGCACCTTTCCCAGGCTCGGCACTGCAGGCCGCCCAGCCAGCCCAGCCCCTTCAAGCAGAATCCCATGGGGGACTCTGGCCTGGGAACCCCCCATGTCCCCACCTGACCCCGTGCAGGTGCTGCTGCCTGCAGCCCCACCACACACGGCTCTGCGTGGCTGTTGTGGCGGCTGTGGCAGTCGTGGCGGCGGCCACAGACCTGGCGGTGGCGGCGGTTGAAGTGGGGATAGTCATGGTGCTGGTGGCAATCAGGGTGATGGTGACATGGCACGGTTCATGATGTACCAGACGGAGGGAAAGGCACAAAAGCAGCTCCGCCAACCCCGACCCACCGCCCGGGTGCCCGTGGCTGCAGCACAGGGTTGGCAGTGCTGTCCCCGTCCTTTGGCACAGCACTGCCTGTGCCGGGCCTTCCACAGCCTTCACAGGGCCAGAGCTGTCATCAGGGCCTGGGGCTGTGGGGTTAATATGTTCCCCGGGGGTCTCACCCCACATGGATCCCACTGTGGCCCAGGAGTGCAATTGTGGGTAGAGCCGGGACGGTCGCACTGGCTCCAGCGGCACAGAGCAGCAGCGGAGCAGGGCCGGGGGTCCAGGGCCATCTCGGGGACCCCCAGCTCGCCCCACACCGGGGCAGCAGGCAGGCACCGGGCCCATCAGAAAAATAAGGTTTTATTTTCCAAGCGGCTGCACGTGCACAACCAGCGTCCCCAGGGCCGCGACACCGTCCCCCTCGAGCGCCTCGACGCTGGCCACACGCGGGCCCCTTCCAGTCCAGCCCCGGGGCGCGGGGACCCCCCTCCCCGGCCCTGCCCCGTACGGGCAGCCTCGGCCACGGGAGCGTCCTCCCACCCCACTGCCAGCTCCAGGGCCGGTGTCGGTGTGGTGCCAGCCTGGGCTCGGCTCCCTCCCTCCCCGCTGCGGTCTCTGGGCTGGTGTGTGCGGGCTCCGGCCGGCTCTGCCGCTGTCTCAGGCGGGTGCTGCCGGAGCCCGGCTCATCTCCGTGACACTCGCAGGGGGGTGACCCCTCGCACCTTCAGGCAGTTGCCCCCAAGGTCCCTTCGACCGCCCTGCAGAGAGAGGAGGGAGAGCTGCAGGTACCGTGGGGTGTCCAGGAGTGGGCACCCCGCTCCTGCCCACTGTTCACCCCACTGACTCCTCCATGGGGACCCGCTCTGAGACGGCCGGATCCACAGTCCTAGGGCAGCTCAGTGCTGCCTGGGATGGACAGACAGACAGACGAGACAGATGGGGCTATGCCTGGTGAGCGGTTGGGTGGGTGACTGAGAGGTGGGTGCTGTGGTGGGTCCTCATGGCCTTGTCACTCTGCAGGACACAGCTCTAATGGCTGTTCAGGACCTGTGACCAGGGCCAGTGCCACCCCAGGACAGACCCACAGCCCTAGGCAGACCCACAGTCCAGACTGGGATGAGGAGGCTCAGCCCCACCTCCCAGTGCACCAGCACAACTTCAGCCCAGTAGTGCCCAGTATAATCCAGCACAGAAGCTGCGTGGCCGAGATTTAGCCCAGAACATTCCAGTATAATCCATCATGGCTCAGCAGAGCCCAGCACAGCCCAGTTCCAGCCCAGGCCATTTCCAGCCTAGCACAGCCCAGCATGGCCCAGTACAGCCCATTTCCAGCCCAGCCCATTTCCAACCCCGTACAGCCCATTTCCAGCCTAGCCCAGCCTGGCCCAGCCCATTTCCAGCCCAGCAGAGCCCATTTCCAGCTCAGCCCCAGAGCTGGGAGGCACAGAGCTGGATCTCAGCCCAGCTCCTGCCATTGTGCCCCAGAGTTCTGGGTGCCAGAGATGATCCCAGGCCCCGGTGCTTCTGTAGCATCCCCTGGGCGTCCAGCATCATGTCCACCCCCTGGTTCCAGCCCTGAGGAGTAGCCCAGGGTCAAAATTCAGTCCTGGCTGGAAGGTCCCAGCTGGGAGCAGCTCTGCCAGGTCGGGTGGGGCCAGGGAATCCCAGGAGGGCTGGAGAAGCTGCTGAGGGAGCGGCAGGAGCAGGGGAGCAATTAAAGAAAGAGCAGCAGAAACCAAAAAAGGCCCAAGGGCTGGAGTGTGACCTGTGGCTGAGATGCTTGAGGTTACACATGGGACAGCTTAAGGGTCTGTGGGGACAGCGGTGGGTCCAGCAGCCCCACCTCACAGCCCTGCCAAGGGATGTGCATGGAACAAGGCAGCTGCCAGGCCCTCAGCCTGCACAGCCCACCCTGGGTCAAGGGCACCCAGGACCCTGGCATGGGCAGGAGGATGGACTCATCATGGGAAAGGTGCTCCCTGAGCCTCAAGGTGCTGGGGGTGTCAGCTGGGCAGGCAGGGCAGGGCAGGGCAGGGCAGGGCAGGGCAGGGCAGGGCAGGGGTGCTATGCCAGGGCCCAGCTCAGCCCCCTGGCTGGGTGGGAGCTGTGCTGGTGCTGGTGACAGACCCTGCATGGGGACACTGGGTGGGGAGCTCTGCCTGTCCCCATCACATCAAGAAGCTGCTGGGGGCAGCCCTGCCACAGTGCCAGTGGGCCGGCAGGGTTGGGGATGGAGATGGGAATAGGGATGAGGATGGAGATGGGGTCAGCGTGTGAGCTCTGAGCTTCCCCAAGGACTTCCACAAGCCTCCAGCTCTGGGGTGACTGTTCAACCCCCGAGACCTCCCAGCCCGGATGGACGTGGGGGAGCAGCCCGGCCCTCTGACGCGAGCTGGAGCTGTGGGCGTGCGGCTACGAGCAGGATTTGGCCGGGAGCAGCCGAAACCTCCGGTGGGAGCTGGAGCCAGAGTCTGCAGTTCTCACTGAGCCATGCCAAGGCTCCTGCCCTGCTCAGCCCAGGCAGGGCCTGCTGCCCCCTGCCCCCTGGGGATGTGCTGAGCCTCCTGCCCCGCTCAGGGTAGGGCCCCCCATCCCAGTGCCCCGCTCACCCCTTTCCGCTGGTTGCTGAGGCAGAAGGTGCAGATGCTGCGGGGCTGTTTGCTGTCCAGGTCGCCCTTGGCGCCGTAGATGGCACTGAAGCAGGGCTGCCCGTCCTCGCAGCCCTCGCCCAGCAGCAGCACGTTGGCCAGGTGGGAGATGTAGCTGGAGGCCAGGCGGAGGGTCTCGATCTTGGACAGCTTCCTATCCACCGGCTCGGTGGGGATGAGGGTCCGCAGGGCGGTGAAGGCCGTGTTGACGCTCTGGGTCCGGTCCCGCTCCCGCGCGTTGGCCGCCTGCCTCTGCTTCACCATCACCATCGGCCCCGGCTTCCGCGGCAGCTTGCGGCGAGCCTCGGCCCCCTCGCAGCAGCCGAACGACTGGTCCGACGTGTCGCTCTCGCTGCGGTTCTCCTCGTCCTCCGAGAGGATGCTGAGGTCGGGGTAGAGCACACGGGCAGCCACGGGGCGCAGCATGGTGAAGGCCATGGCGGGGTGCCCGCCCGCGCCCCCGGCCCTGCTGGGGGAACCCCCCGGGCTGCGGGGAGCCTTCCCCCGCCGGCACAGCTGCGACGGCCGGCTCCGGACGCCTTCCCGCTGCCGCTCCGCTGCGGCAGCCGAGCAGGGCTGGGACGACTGTCTGCGGGGGGAATCGGGATTTATACGGCCGGGGAGGGGCTGGCTGTGGAGCCCACCCCCAGCCGGCCCCCCGAGCTCCGGCCAGCGGCCAGTGGCCAGCGGCCAGAGTCCTCGCCCCAGCCCCGAGAGCCAGCGCTGGCTCTGGCCACCGACCTGGCCCCGCTCTGGCACGCTGGCCTGCACATGGGCACCTTGACCCCAGGGCCAGACTCTGGGTCATGCCAATGGTGGTACCAAACTGTGGCAGTGCCAGGGCCACGGCTTGGCAAGTACTCCCTGTGCCACGGCCTTTGGCACTTGTGGAGTGATGCCACACACAGTGCCAGCGTGTTCCCAGCCCCTGCCCAGCTGTCCCCTGACAGCTCTGGGCCCCATGCAGGGTGGCACTGGGCAAACACAGGGTACAGAAGCTGGGATAGGGAAGGTACTTGGGAGCAGGTACAGGGGGTGTTTAACGTAGGGAATGCCAGTGGGGGACACGCTATTCCCCACACCCAGCCACGCCCCACATCGTGCCGTGCCCCACAGGGACAGGGTCTGTGCCCAGAAGAACGGCCAGGGCAGTCGAGGAGCAGTGAGGGTGAAGCCCTGCAGGGATGCATCCCTTGCCCCCCTGTTCCCAGGGCCTGGCACCCCACGTGCCCACCATGGGAGGATCCGGTGGGGGCGGGGGGGTGTTACATGGAGAGGCTTGGGCAGCACTGCCGGCAGCACTGCCAGGAGCGTTTCCTCCCGCCCGGGAGGAAGGTGTGCACCGGCAGTGGAAACACGGAGTCTTTTCCTGAGAGGGGAGAGATGAGCTGGCAGCAACAGAAATCACCGGTGTCCTTGGGAGGGCTGGGGATGCCCCCCAGCTTGAGGGTGGCTCCCCATCATTCCTGGGCACTCAGTACCACAGATGATGGTCACCCCTGCTCCTCCCCACCAGGGAGGTCCCTGTGGGTCCCATTCTGCCTTCAACCCCCCAGCCCCAAGCCCAGCACACCCTGGAGCAGGCAAGGGGGAAGCCAGCTGAGCCAAGTGGGCAGGAGGCTTCCTGCCTGCCTTCCTCCCCTTCCTCCTCCTCCTCCACGATGCTCCAGGCATGGCAGGCCAAACAGCAAAGACATATGGAGGGCAGGACCTGGCTCCTGGTGGATGGCCCCAGGGCTGCCAGGGATATGGCCAGAGGACTTGGCAGTGCTGGCTGAAGTCCCCACTGTCTGGTGACCCCATAGCCAGAGGGGAATGCCAGGAGAAATCTTGGAAGTTTGCCAAGGATGGGACAGTGGCCGAAGAATGAAGCAGGTATGCTGCAAAGCCCATAGCAAGGTGGTCAATGGGTGGAGGCTGGAGGCTGTGGGATGGGGTGGCATCACATCCCACAGTTTCCCGTGGCTGTGGGACTGGAGCTCCTGGTGGGGCTCCTGGTGGCTGGGCTCCCCACAGGGCTCTCCCGGTGGTGCCAGGGCTTGTGGCTGCTGGACCACAGCAGTGGTGCCGCCTGGTAGTGGCACCACGTCACTGCCTCCCGTCCTGCCAGCTGTGAGCAAACGGCCCCTCTGCCCCCCGCGGGGCACAGGCAGCCCCCGGCCGGCGGGACCCCCCTGCCCTGTTTTCCTTCACCATTTGTCTGCCTGTGCAGAGCCTGTAAATCACACAGTGGAGGGAGAAGAGAGTCGGGCTGGGGGTCCTGCTGGGGGCATGCAAGGCTGCACCAGGGACTGGGGGTCCCACTGGGGTTGGGGACATACGGGGCTGTGCTGAGGGCCAGGGATCTTGCTGGGGGTGGGGTCGTGGAGGGGTCTGCTCTGTGTCCACACTGACACCTCTCACCATGCCTGAAGGACCCTGACTCTCTTCTGTAGCCCCTGCCCAAGCGCAGAGCCCTGCAAAAGGGCATGTGCAGGCAGTGCCAGGGACAGAAGTGGGGATGGGCAAGCCCCTGGCATGACAGGCATGGAGCAGGCAGGGAGCAGGCAGGTGCCTGCGCAGAGAGGGGAACCTCCGCTCTGCCCCCCTCTGACCCCCACATCCCGCTGGGCTGTGCCTGGGGGGCCACAGCCACCCCCGGCCCTGACAGGAGGCAAGACGGATGGCAGGGGCTGTGTACTCAGCTGCACGCCCCACACATGGCCACCAGCTGACAGGGACAGGCTGGGGGGCGGGGGGGGTCACCCAGTCCCTGCTCCCAGCCGCTCTGCCACAGGGCTTTTCTGGGGGGGCACAGCCATTCTGTGGGGCGCTGGTGGCCTGTGCTGCTGCACTGGGGTCTGGGACATGGTGAGGCACAGGCAGGGAAGGAGCAGCAGGCACTGGAGGTGGCTCAGTGAGGGGCAGGGGCAGCACAGGCGCGCGTGTGAGTGGGCGAGTGGCTACACACATCTGTGCATCCAGGCGTGTGTGGGCACACGTGCGTGATGTGTGTCATGGTGCGTGCCTGTGCGTGGACACACACGACTATGAGGGCACGTGCCCGTGTTTGCGCGGTGTCACACGCGTGTGTACGTGTGTGTGGGGGGGTGTGTGCAGGGGACACCGAGTGCCACCACCTCCTGCCGCAGTGACCTCCCCAGGCTGGCACATGCGTGTGACCACCGCCTCACCAGACCCTGCACACAGGGGACGGACGGACGGACAGAAGGAACCATCAGCCCTGGCTGAGAGACCAACAGGAGTCACGGGAAGCAGGGAATGCTGCCTGCTCCCTGCCTGCCCGGCTGCCTGCAAATGCAGCAGGGAGGACGCAGGGCAGCAGCCGTGTTTTCCTGTGCTGCCTGGCAGGCGTGTGATACAGGACGTGCATCCCCATGCCTGGACCCCCTTGGCCCCCCCAGCACTGCAGCTCTGACTCAGCCGGGCAGCGCGAGGCTCAGCCGGGGCCTCGGAATCACAAACCTTCCGCCGGCTTGAGCGGGTGCCAGGACACGGCGGGGTTTGGCATCGCAGCTCTCACGGCTGATCCAGCCGAACAAGCTGACCCCTGGGCAGAGGGCAGCACTGGGCTTGCACAGGACCCTGCGTGGGACACGTGGCACGGAGGGGACATGGCCCGAGCATGGGGTTGCAGCCCTGACCCCAATCTAATCAGGCTCTCCTAGGCTGGGGGACACCATGGAGTTGGGGTGCTGGGCACCCCAAGGGCTGGGTCCCGCCTCCACTGCTGGGGAAATGCCCCCTGCCCCCACTCCAGGGAGTGTTTATCTTTGAGGTGATACTTAAGTGTAAGAAAATAAACAGGGAGCAGATGGGCCAGGGGCCAGGGCTGCCCCCAGCCCTGTGGGGCCACTCTGGCCCTGCTGGGAAAACACCACGGCCGGCAAGGCAAATGGATTCCAGACCTGCGGCACTGCTGGAACATGTGGCCACCAGGACACGGGGCCTGACCCTGCTGAGCCCCAGTGAAGCAGTTCTGGACTGACCTGTCCAACCCCGCCCCATCCCACCCCATCCCATCCCACCATATCACGTCCATCCCATCTCACCCCACCCTGTCCAATCATGTCCTATCCTACTGCGCTGCATGCCATCCATCCCATCATATCCATCCCCATCCCAGCCCTTCCCACTGAGCCCCCAAGGGCACTATCTGGCCCCACTTGCCCATAGCCTCTGATCAGCCCCTGGTGCTGGGGGATGTCCAGGAATGGCCTCTCTGTCAACTCTCCAGTTTTGGGGTTCTCAGACCAAGGAGGCCACAGACGCAGGAGCTGCCCCAGCCCAGAGCCCTGCCCCGTCCAGCTGAGTACACGCATCCTCTGAGTCCAGGTACCTCCCTTCCAGTGCTGAGCTCAGCAGGGCTGGGATGTCCAGGGGAGCCTTTCCCTGCTCCCTAACACTGAGAGACCAGGCTGGCAGACCTGGGAACCCCTGGAGCCCCTCTGGGTGGAGAGGAGCAGTTGGAGTCTCATGGGGATGGGCCTTGTGAAACCTCTGGAGGAGCAGGAGTGTTCTCCTATTTTGCAGCATCGGGGCTGTGTCAGGGTGACCTGGTGGGTTCCCAGGCAGTGTGGGAAGCACCAAGCCCCCCTCCACCCGCCCCAGGGCTGTACCTGCGGGTCAGGGCTGCCAGTCTGGAAAGCATTACACGCCTGTCGTGCGGGGAAGTCTGTCCCAGTTCCGGAGCCGGGACCCCCCCACCCATCCTGGGCTGGGGGGAGCCCACAAAGCGCCTTTGTTCCTGCCCTGGAACGAATGGATTGGAAGCAGCCGGATCGGCTGTCAGCCGGCGACACCGGAGACCCCGCGGGTCAGGCAGAGGGAAGGGGGACAGGTGGAGGACGGATGGATGGAGGCAACGCAGGGATCGTGGGCTCTGGCAAGACCCACTCCCATGCCTGCCAGGGGGTTGTGGCATCTTCAACTCCAGCTGTGCACCGGCTCCCGCTGCCCACACCGTGCCAGGGCCGGGGATGCAGCAGTCAGGCCTGGAGATGCTCACACAGCCCCTTGGACACAGTGCCTGGACCTGGTTCCCAGCCAGTGCCAGCAAGCCCTTGGAGCAGAGTCACAAGGCACCTTGGTGCTGGCACAGACCCCCGGCACTGTTTGCAGGGGGTGGGGAGATGGGAGAGCAGATCCTGCAGTGGGCCTCCCAGGTGGAAGAAGCCCCCCTGGGGTACAGGGAGAGGACTTGCAGGATCTGGGCAGCCTCGGTTCGTTTCCACTTGTGGAGTCCCAGCTCTGCTGAGCTGTCTTTCATCTGAGGGAAGAGGAGCACAAACCTGTGGGAGAGGGGTGAGCAGAGTCCACATGAGATGCCCAGCATTCGGGGCACACAGGACTGGGGTAAATACCAGTCCCTGCCATTGGACGCCCATTTGGGGCGCCTTGGAGATGTCCACGCTGCCACAGGAGCTGCAGCAGGAGCTGCTGCCTCCTCCCCTCACCCCCCCCTCCCCGCTCTCTAACAAGAGGAAACTTTTTAGCACGCCACAATTCTTCGGAGAAATTTATGGCCCATCGGGGAGCCGTGGGCCAGGGCTGCTCTCTGTGAGTGCTTGCAGGGCTTCCTCCCGGCGCACAGCCACTTTGATGTGGCACATGCAGCTCTGCCGCTCCGGAGTCTCCCTCCGGTCCCTTCCCTCATCCAGCACCCCCAGCCCACCCTGCTTTTCCTCCCCAGTGGATCCTGTGGAAACGCAGAGGCAGTGGTGAAGTGTGCCCTGTCCAGTGCCAGCACTGCCAGCTTCTGCCATGCACACTATGCTGCAGAGCTGCTGTCTGGGGGCCGTGCCCTCCATCCAAACCCTCTCCCAGCCCATTTCTGCCCTGGGAGGACAGGATCTGTCCGGGGAGGAGCGTGACTGAGGAGGCAGAAGTGTCCGGCTGCGGTTCCTGTCCCAATCCTGCTGCTGACTCATGGTGTGGTGGGTGAGTCAGTAGCCTTTCCCCTCCCTGGACAGAGGCTCCAGACTCAGAGGGATGCTGAGATGCCCAGGGGATGCTTGGGGCGGTTTTTGCAGCCTACACGTGGGGTGACGAAGTGGTGCTTGCAGACATGACAGCATCCCAGCACGGCGGGACCACATGTGCTCCCCCCGCTGGGCCAGAGCTGACCCCGAATTCGGCTGCATGGCAGGGCAGTCTGGCAGAGCACTGTACCTGCACAGCATTCATCTCCTCACAGAACATCCATCCCTTTGCAGAGCATCTGTCCATGTGCCCCCAGACACTGCTCTTGCTGGTGCCAGGCCATCATGCTGTGCCATGCTGTGCCGTGCTCCATCACTGCATCCCTGCTCCCAGTCCCATCACACCCCAGCACCAGGCCCGGGAGCTGTGGGGCTTTGATCACCTTTATTCCAGGTGCAGCAGCAGATGTCACCACCCCAGGGGGGTCCCCCATGGACAGGGGGACCACGGAATGTGTCCAGATTTGGAGCAGACGTTTTTGGGGCAGGCACAGCCCAGGTTCCCCCCGATCCGAGCACAGGGTGTGCCCAGAGTCGCTGTGGGAGGGCTGGGGACTGGCCTTGACCGGTTCACCTGTACCTCCTTCCAGTACCTCTGTGTCTTGATTGGGCTGTGTCCTGCTTTGCTTCTATGCCTTCCCGGTCCGTCTGTATCCCTTCCTGGTACATCTGTGCCTCGGACGGGCTGTGACCTGTCCCAGTTCCAGTGTGCCCTGCTTCAGTCCGTCCCGGTTGAGTCGTGCCCCGGTTAAGCCCCTCCTGTCCCGGTTCAGCCATTCCCGGTTGAGCCATGCCCCGGTTCCTCCCGTTCCATCACCGTTCAGCTATTCCCGGCTGAGCCGTGCCCCGATTCAGCCCACCCCAACCAGTTCACCCCGTCCTGGTTCATCCCGTCCCGTCCTGGTTCATCCCGTCCCGTCCCGTGCCGGTCCCCGCGGTCTCTCGTGGCGGCGGAGCGCGGCACAATATCGCCACCTGCCGCTCTGCCGAGCCCCGGACACCTCCCGGTACCGGCGGGACCCTGACCCCATCCCGGCTGGAGAGACTCCAGGGACGCCCCTCAGGGTTGGAGGATCCTGAGCCCACCCGGGCTGGAGGAACCCCGGGGACACTCCAGGGTTGGAGGACACTGATCCTATCCCTGTTGGAGGGACCCCGGGGACCCCCTTAGGGCTGGGGGACCCCCACCCCATCTTCACCAGGGGCTCACGGGGCCCGCGGGTGGGAACCAACGGGGACAAGGGGGGCTGCGGGTGCATCCTCGCGGTGCTGGGCTAGCGCAGGTGGGGTGTGGAGGAGCCCAGATAGGTGTGGAGGTCGCTGAGGGTGGAGGGGATGATCTTGGCGGGGATGGTCTCCCTCTGGAGTGCCTGGTGGGCGGCGAAGCGGTGGCAGCCCCCGAAGGAGTAGAAGTAGTCACCACCCTCGCTGCCTTTGACCCAGAGCACGTCGATGGGGGGCACCCGCTCAGGATCTTCCTGGGAAGGGAGAGAGATATCCAAGAGCAACACACTCCAGCACCCCCAAACGCCCTGGACAGGCCCCGACCTGCCAGTGCCAGGGCTCAGGTGCTGTGATCTTCCCCAGCAGTGCCCCCCAGGTGGCACGGTAGGTGCAGGAGGGGCTGCCCGGGCACCCCGGGGGGTCTGCACTCACCTGCAGGGTCTCCACCAGGCTCTGCACTTTCCCCGGATCCAGCTCCGACGGGATGGGCCGGATGAGGACGCGCATGGGCACGTCGTGTACGGCCGAGATGTGCTGTGTGTGAATGCTCCGGTCATCGGGCTCGGCCATGGCTGTGGCTGCCAGCCGGCCTTGGCCTTCCTCCTTCCTGCCCAGCCGAGCCCTCTGCTCTGCCCCGAGCAGGGCAGCTCCCAGCCGGGCCGCTCTGCTTCCTCCTGGCCCAGCCATCGTCATCGTCACCGCCGCCGCCCCGCTGTTTTGCAGAGTCACAGTGAAGGGGCAGGACTGGCTGCCGGGACGGGTGCCAGAGCCAGCTGGCCCGCTGCCTGCTCCTGCGAGCCTGCAGTCAGGGCTGCCCTCACCTCCTCATCCCCACAGGACACTCCTCGGCACGTGGCAGCTGAGCCCCCCACCAGCTGTGCTGGGGGTCCCTGTCCTGCCCCCCAACCCTGAAAGCTGCCCAGGGGTCTCTTCTCCCAGTTGGCCATACTGGCGCATTAAGGATTATTCTGCAGCGTCTCCTCTGGGAGCTGGAATGTGCCCCCCACCTGCCTGGCCGTGCCAGGAACACATCCCCACCCTAGAGCCCCCTTCCTGCTATGCTGATGCCTGCGGGGTCCTCGGCAAGGAAGAGGAGTCAGGACACAGCCCCAGGGCTGATCAGCCATGCTGGGATTCTCCACAGCTGGGGCAGGCACCGCAGCATTCCAGCCCTGAATCTTTCTAGGTCATTTCTTCAGACCAATGTCCTAAATGGGGAGAGGCTTCCAGGAAGAACTGGGTCCCCCACCCCACCAGCTGCTGAAGTCGGGACACCCCGGATCCAGAGTGGGGTTGTGATGCTGGCAGATGGCTGCTCCCATCTGCCCTCACCCTGGCTCCTGGGAGGCATGGAGGGTCCCCAGCCCTGGAGCTGACTCGGAAACACACTAGTGATGGTCAGGGATGGGCTTGTGAGGCTCTGGGATTAGTATTTTGCAGGGTGAATCTGCTGATGACTTTGCAGGTGAATGGTTGCACGGATGTCACTGGGAGCACAGGACTCAGCGAGGGCACTGCTGACAAACTGGATGCCCCCCAAAAAAATCTGCCCTCCCCCTTTGGCACTCACATGCAGGGAAGGCTGAGGGGAGAGAGGTGGAGGGGCAGGAGCACTGGCTGCCCCGGGAGCAGGGGCTCTGCTGGGTTGTTCCCACCACCCCAACCACATCCCATGGGAGTGAATGCCGGCACGGCAGCAGTTGAAATAAAATCTGCTCACCAAATCCTCCCCATCCAGCGCAGTGGAGCCCCGGGGGTGTGTGAGCATCGTCAGGCCCCCCCAGGCTGCCCCCCGGGCTCTGTGCCCGCTGCCGGGATTTCACACACCGCTTTACTTCCAGGTCAGCGCTCTGCCGTGCTTGCAGCCCCCGGCGCTCTCATGAGCAGGATGGCATCATAACACCCCCCCTTGTCACGGCAGGGGGCTGTCTGGCTGCTGCCCACTGGCTGCAGGGCTGGCAGGGCCACACGGGCAGCACACGGGCTGCTCTGGGTGCCTCAGCCACCTGCTCCCAGCAGGCTGCCAGGACATCACCCCTCAGTTTGGGGCACTTCTCTCCACTGATGCTCCAGCCCAGGGGTGGGTGTGGGCACCGTGGGGATGGGCATGCTGGCAACTCGTGTGCCACCACCCGCCACCGGTAGCACAAATCCCCCGAGACACGTGGTTAGTGGCAGAAATCCCTTTTATATCCCTGAATTGCGTTACAAGTAATACTGCGGGTGGCCGGATCTCAGTAGACTTGTCTTACTGGGGCTGGCGAGTACAAAAACCTGGCAGAAAAAAATCTATCATGCACGGAAAATTATTGCTGTAGTATCTGCTATTTACAGGAGAGAGGGGCGGCGGCGCGGCGCTCTGAGCCTGCTGGCTGTGGGACTCCGTGCTCCGTGGAACGGCGCCGGCATGGCGGGGAAAGCCCGGTGGGTGCCTGAGTGGCCGGGGCCATGCTCGTCCCCTGAGTGGGGTGAGGATGCGTGACCACCGTGCCACGGCAGGGAGGAGCACGACAGGGACATCCCCACTGAGCCCGTGACCAACGCGGGCACCGAGGCGGCGAGAGGAAGACGGTGCAGGGAGGAAGACGGTGCAGGAAGACGGTGTGTGGGGTGCACGAGTGCGGCCCCGTGACGTGCCGGGCTGAGCCCCGAGGTGTCGAGGACTGGCGCAGGGTGATGGGGCTGTGGCAGCTCGCGGCCCGAGGTAGGAGGCAGAGGCGTGGGTCGGGCCCCGCTCCGGGATGCCGCACACGGCGCTCGCTCGGGGGCCGGTTTGGGGATGCTCCGCCGGGAGGTTGCATAGAGTGGTTGGTTTGTCCCCACCGGGCTGGCATGGGGGCACGGAGCAAAGCAGGAACCCATGGCAGTAAGGAAGACGAAGGAGAAGGGTTTTGCCTTTGGGGGAGGCTTGCAGGGCGTGGAGCCCAGGCTGCCAGGCCAGCTCGTGCCCTCCCCGTGCCCCGCCGCACTGTCCGCTCTCGGGGTCCCGTCCCCATCCGTGTCACCGCGGCTGCGTCCTGGGCACGGCAGCTCTGCTGCAGCTCTGCCACCTCCTGCGAGCCAGCGCTGGCACGGCCTGGCCAGTCTTGGCAAATAAATAGTGAAAAGCATAAGTTATAAATAATATAAATAAGAACATTTAAATAGACTCACCCAAACTTTACGGCTACTCTGACCCCCTCCTCCTGAGCGCAGGCCGGGGGGTGATGGCGAGGGAGCCGGGAGTTGGCTGGAGAAGGGGCTGGGCAAGGGTTGGGGCTACATGGGGGGTGGTTGGGGGTTTGCGTGCTGCCTGCCCCAGGGCTGGGTCTCTAGCCCAGCTGCCAGCCCAGCCATTGGCATGCTAAGGAGGGGCTGCACCTGCCTGGGGGGGCTGTTTCCCAGCCCATCACCGTGACAGAGCCCAGTTGTGCCTGGCCAAGCCAGGAGCTGGGATCCAATGGAGGATTTGTCCCGTGGATCTCTGCTGGGAGCCCCTCGCTCTTCCCCTGACTCTGAGCCTGTGGAGCCACAGTGCCAGGGTGAACATAGTGCCACAGGGCAGGGGGCAGCAGGGTGCCCTGGGTGGTGGGCTGCAGGGACCCCAGCCTCCAAGGGTGACTGGTAGCCCTGCCCTCCGTCAGCCTCAGTGGCCGTCAGTCCTGCTGAGCAGGCAGTCGCACCAGCCCATGGTACCATCAGGGTTAGGGTCAAGGGCAGGGCATGCTCCTGATGGGGAGCACAAAAGTGTCTTTTCTCCCCCGGGATCCCCCGGAGTGAGAAGCAGCAGCTCTAAATAAATAATAGTAATAAATTAAATAAATAAAGGTGAAAATCACAAGCCGGGGGAGGAAATCTCTCCTGGATCTGGAAGAGGCCCCCAGGTGAGTCCCCTGCAGAGAAACCTGCCTGGCTGCAGGGGGAGCTCGGGGACCCATAAGCTTGGAGCTTGGGTCCCATTGTGGGGTACCCCCTTCCCAGGGAGCAGTAGGGTATCCTTCTCCCAGGTGGGGAGTGAGTCTGCAGGGATGAGTCCTCCAGCCTCAGCACAGCTTCAGACTGGCTGGCTGCAGCTGCAGGAGTGCTGGCGTGGGGACTGGGACCAGGATGGGATGGGGATGGGGGCGGGGTGGGATGTGGATGGGAATGGGGACAGGCACGGGATGAGGTGGGGACGGAGATGGGGATGGGGTTTGGACATAGGGATGAAGATGGGGATGCGCCACAGGGGGCTGGGGGCCTAGTTCCCTATTGCACAGCTGTGTTCGGAGCCCTTGAAGCAGGCGGACTCGTAGTGCTTGTTGAGGTACGACTTGAGGGCGAAGGTCTTCTCGCACTGCTTGCACTTGTAGTGCTTGAAGGCCGAGTGGGTCTGCATGTGGGCGCGCAGGTTGGAGCGGTCGGCGAAGGCCTTCCCACAGTGGGAGCAGCCGAAGGGCTTCTCCCCGGTGTGGGATCGCATGTGGCCCTGCAGCAGCCAGGGCCGGCTGAAGGCCTTGCCGCACACGTCGCACTTGTGCTTGAGGTTGTGGGTGAGGACGTGCATGGCCAGGGCGGGCATGGAGACGTACGCCTTGCCGCACGTGGGGCACTTCCTGGCCATCTTGCTGTCCAGGCTGCGGTGGGTCTGCTTGTGCCGGCTGAGGTTGGAGGAGGTGGCGTAGGTCTTGCCGCACTCGGGGCAGGAGTGGCGGTGGCTGCCACGGCGCTGGCTCTCGCTGCGCCGGCGCGACCGCCCGTCCGTGATGAAGAAGGCATCCATGGAGTAGCTGTCTGTCACCGCCGCCTCCCCGTTGAAGTAGCGGGCGGAGAAGCTGGACTGGGGGCTCTCGGGGTCGCTGTACTCCTCGTGGCTGGGGGCATAGGCTGGGTCCGGCGGTGGCGGCAGCAGACCTTGCTTCTTGTCCGTGTCATAGCCAGCTGGCGCCAGGCAGTGCTGGAGGTACCCTGTGGGAACAACACAGCGAGTTCACCATCCCTCCTGGACAGCCTCGCCAGGGACAGGGGAAAGGCACAATCCAAAACTGCCCACTGGAGATGGATGACTGGGGTTGTCCCTCCCACACTGGTCCCAGTCCCTGCTGAGTCACTTGAGCACTGGAGCTGCCTCATCCTGCCCTGGCTCCTGTCTGCATCTGTCAGCAGGATGGGTCCCATCCCGTAGCAGTGGGAACTGGGGATGGGGCCATGGAACTTCCAGCTGTGCCTGCCCCGGCTGTGGGCAGCCCCCAGGGGCCATTAGCCGCCAGACAGCTGTCGGTGCCGGGAGCCTCATTGTTCACCGTGGCCGTGCCGGTAATGAGCTCTGCTCCGTGGGCAACCAGGATGAGGGGGACAAGGCCACTCCAGGTTCCTGTTCCCCAGCAAAGGGGCTGGGAAAACCATCCACCTCCCTGCTGTCTCTGCAGGGTCTATTCTCTGGAGATGGGGCAGCATCAGGAGGGCAGCAGCACCGGGGTCCTGCGCTCCCACCAAGGACAGGGTCCTACAGCCCCCAGGGTGCAGAGCAGGGCTCGGGTACCACTCCACCAGCATCACCCCCATGTGACATTGGTGCTGCTCAGGACCCCGCTTCACATGTGGGTCTCCCAGCCTGTGGCAGAGAGGGCACCTCACTGGCATCCCGGTCCCTCCATCCTGTCACACGAAGGTCAGTGCAGGAGCAGCAGTGCAGCCCCCTTCCCACCGGGTCAGCTACTCTGGGGGACACACTGGCACCCCAGGACCCCCAAACTAGTCCCATCAGTCCCCTGCCTTGTGCACACTGGTCCTTGCAAGCTGCTTGGTAACAGAGGGGCTGTCAGGGGCCTGGGGTCAGTGCACGGCTGGGCTCACCAGTGCACGCTGTGGGGCAGGGGTGGCAAAGCATCCCCTAAACCCAGATCCCCGACCAGCATCCACAGGATGCCCTGCCTGGGGCGAGCAACCACCGCCGTTTGTCCCGCGGCTGCCGGGGATGCCGGTGGTGGGGAGGGGGCTGCGTGGTGGGGGCAGAGCCGGGCCCCCCCGTCCCCCGCGCCGTGCTGACAGCGCGGGCTGTGCAGAAAGCGCTCTGCTCAGCAATTTCTCACGCTGCCTCCGAGCATGCAGCAAGGTTATTTCCAGGAGAGCAGCGTCGGCAGCTTCTGCCCAGCTGCAGCACATCCCTCCCCCCACCGGCTCCTGGCTCCTGAGGATGGGGGAACAGAGGACCCCCTGGCCAGACTGGTCTAAAACCCCGGCCCCGGGCTGGGGAGTACTAGAAAAGGGGGGACAGGCACCACAACGGTTGGGCAATGTTGACTTGTGCATGGCTGGATCAGGCCCATTCCCGCATCCAGCTCCGTCTCCCGGTCCCCGAGCATCCAGGACTCCCCAGTCTACGGAATGGAGCCCCCCGACCTCCCGCCGTCCCCTCTTCTAGGACAGGTCTCTGGGCCGCCCCGTCAGGGAGCTCTGCCGAGCCCGGGGGACTCCGAGCCCACCCCAGATTCCCCCCGCAGGATGGGGCTCTAAGGACCCCGGCCACCCTCAGCCCAGCCCTTCGCACCTCTCCCAGCGCTGCGACCAGGGGTGCCCCCCTATTCTCCCCCGTCTACTCCCCGTGCCCCGGGGGGGCGCGGGCCCCCACCGCGTTCCCAGGGGGGCTCGGGGCACCGCTGCGAACAATGAAACCCGCCGGCACGGAGAGGCTGCCGCCCCCGCCGCCCCTCTCCGCCCCCGCAGCCCGGCTGCTTCGTGCCCCCCCAAAACTTGTCGTGGCAAGGAGCCCGTCTCGGTGCTCCCCGGGCGGAGAGGGGGGCTCGGGGCCGCCCACGGGGCTGACGCTGTCACGCAGGGGATGTTTCCCCAAAGGACCAACTTCGGCAGCGGCCGGTGGCCCCGGAGTGGGGGACAAGACGATGAGGGATGACACCCCCCACCCAGCACCCCCCGCCCGCCGCGGGACACAACGCGGGGACCCCCGGCCCGTCCTGCCCCGCGTCCCCCTGTGTCTCCTCCCCGGTGCCCCGCCGGGCGCACAGACAATAGCGGCGGGGGGGCCCCTCCGGACCCCCGGCCCCGCACTCACCATCGCCGGCGGCGGGGCCGGGCAGCGTGTAGGGGGGCTCCAGGGGGGCGTAGGGGGGCGCGGGGGCCCCGGCGGCCGGGAACGCCTCCGCCTTCAGCTTCTTCACCAGGAAGGAGCGGGGCATGGCGGGGCCGGGCAGCGCTGGACACCTCCGGTACCGGCACCGCCACCGGCCCCGGCCCCCGCACCGGCCCCGGCCCCCCCGCCCGCCCCGGCCCCGGCGCTCGGCCCCGGCGGTGCGCACGGAGAGGCGCGGGGAGGCGAGTGCGAGGGGCGGGGAGGCGGCAGGGCGGCGAGGAGGAGGAGGAGGAGGAGAAGGAGGAGGAGAGGAGGGGGGGGAGGAGGGGGAGGAAGGCAAGCGGTCGTGGGGGGAGGGGGCTGCTTCGCCCGGCCGCGCCTGGAGCCCCCCCGGAGCCCCCCGAGTCGCCGACAGCGCGGGGCGCCCCGGGCATCATGGCAGTGTGGGGTCCCTGGTCCCTCCCCCGGCTTCCTCCCCCCACCCCGGCCACGGACAATGGGGACACGGGGGGACCGGAGGGTGGGACATGCCGCTGCCTCCCACCGCCTTTGTCTCCCTGCCGCCAGCCCCCAGGGCCAGGGAAGGACGGGACTGCGGGGTGGGAGTCCCCATCCCATGCCTGTCCCTATTCCTGTCCCGTCCCTTGTCTTCTCTTGCCTTCATCCCTGTCCTCTGTCCCTGCTTCTTGACCCTTTCTCTTTTCTCTGTCCTTTCTCCCTGTTCCTATCCCTGTTCCCTGTTACTATTCCCATCCATCTTCCCCGTTCTCGTATCCATCCCCAGTCCCTTTCCACTGACCCCTTTCCCTTGTCCTTTTCCCTGTCCCTTGTTCTCCGTCCTCATATCAAAAACCTAAATTGCAAGTGTGTACAAATCCCTGTTCCCTCTTCCCTGTCCCACCTCTGTCCTGTCCTCATCCCTGCTCACTGTTGCCATCCCTCTTTTCCTGTCCCTTTTCCCACCCATGTCCCCGTCCCCATCCCAGTCCCAGGGAGGCACCGTGACCTTCGCAGCCACAACAATAGCCGGGCTCGTGGCAGTTCATTGTTCCCTGTGGGAGCCCCCACTCCCACTTCCCCCCTTCCCCTCGCTGCTGCAGGCAGCCCATGGTCCAGCGCTGCTTCTCTCTGGAGTTGTGCTGTCTGAGGGCCAGTGGGTGACACGGGGACCTGGCTGGCAGCGGGCCCTGCTCTCCCCGAGCCCTGTGCAATGCTTAGAGTGTTGCAGCACTTAATAAGAATGGTCCCCCAGCTGTCACTGCAGGCAGAGCGCTGGCACGGCTCGCACGGGGACAGCCCTGGGCACCCCCAGCCTCGGCAGGCACCAGCCCCTTTGGTCAGGGATGTGGCACCAGGTCAGGAGGCCTAAAGCAGCACCTCTACAATGGCACTGAGGGCCTGACTGCCCACAGCCACGTCTGCTCCTTCAGTTGTGCCCAGAGACACGACTGGAGCCAGCCCTGCATTGCATCGGGCAGTGCCCCTGCTCACTGCTGGGTGTGGTAGCCCACAGCCCAGGGCATCCCATAGCATCCCACAGCCTGGAGCATCCCACAGCATTTGATACCCCACAGAATCCCACAGCATCCCACGGCTCAGTGCATCGCACAGCTCACAGCATCCCCCATCACACAGTATCCCATTCCCAGAGCATTGCACACTCCACAAGATCCTAGGGCTGCTCCCCATAAGGTCTGGGGTCTTTCCACCCTAATCCCAGGGCTGTGGGTCCCAGGGCTGTAGGGGACCCCCCCACAGGGGCTGGGGTCTCTCCCCTCTTTCCCGCAGCGTTTGGCCGGGGCTCGCTGGCAGCACCATGAGCCCCATCTGTCCCCGCAGCGCCGCCCTGACGTCAGGGCTCTGCCAAGTTCAAGGTCACCTCTCCCAGAGGGCTGCAGCCCCGGGGGGACATCGCCTGCTGGGCTGCTCCCGGCATCCCACACACACACACACACACACACACACACACACCGGGCTCCTGGCCTCTGCTCCCTGATTTATTTATCCGTGCGTGTGCCAGTTCTCTCCTGGAAGGCACGTTTGCAGAACGGATGATTACTTACGCCCTAGTTGGGCCTGCCTGAACACTGCCCGCTGCCTGCCTGCTGCCCACTGCCTGCCCACTGCCTGCTGCCTGCCCACTGCTTGCCCACTGCCTGCTGCCTGCCTGCCCGCCCGCTGCCCTGGGATTTTGTCTCTCTCTCCAGGCTGCGGTGTAATAAGGGAGGTAATTAAGTGTAAAAGGCAGGAGGAGGGAGGGCTGGGAGGGGGGAGCAGCCCCGGCTCCTTTCGGAGGCAGGGGACTGCGATAATGTATGGTAATAACCGCAGCCAGCCCTGCCGAGCTGATAGCGCTGACGGCAGCGCCTGGGCCCCCCCAAACCTGCCCCCGCCGCCATGGGGAGGGGGGGGGCAGCGCCAGAAGAAAGGCTCAGCCTTCCTCCGACGGGTTTGTGCCTTCCTGAGCAGCTGTATGGAAATAATTCCCATCGGAGGCAATTGTTTTCCCAGCAAGAGGGAGGGGTCTGTGGGGGTACAGCGGGCGAAAGGTTTGGGGGGCTCCCAAGGGCAGGAGCATCCTTTTGGGGAGCAGGAGGAGAAGGGTCAGGACTCTGCCTCAGCTCTCAGTCTCCCCACAAGGGACACATCCCACTCCCAGGATGAGACAACCTGCCCTGCTGTGCTCCCATGTCTCCCACTGGTCCTCAGCCCCGTGTCCCCCATGGATCTTGGGTGTGTGGGGCTGTGGGGTCAGCCGGGAGCTGCCGGGGAATGCCCAGTGGTGCTGGGGGTCAGAGCCTGCTGCCCTCACTCCTGCCCTCTCCGCTGCCTCAGCTGCAGGTCCCCCCACCACTGCCAGCTCAGGAGGCTGCTGGCCATTAGGTATTCCAAGTGCGTCCTTCCCGGAGGCGGCCAGGCCGCAGCCGGAGCCCCGAAGTGGCTCCAATCCATGGTCTGGTGCTGCCGCCAGCACGGGGAGCAGATGCCAGACAAAGGGCCAGGGACAAAGGCCCGGCTGCCTCGTGCCCCAGGGAAGGGGCGCAGGCGCGTGCGGGGCACGGGCGCTGTCCCATCCCGGAGCTGCCGCTGCCCCCTGACCCCCTGTGCCTGCCATACCCTGGTACCTGCCTGGCCCCTGACCTGGCCAGCACAGCCAGGGCACAGCTGGGTAGCAGGTGGCCCAGCCCTGGCATTGGTGGTTGTGACAGCCCTGCCGATGGGCATTGTGCCCGCTCCGCTCTGCTGCGGCCCCTCTCCAGCTCTGCTCCCCCAGCACTGCCCTCCTTGGGTTGCAGCAGGGCACAAGGCTGCAGGGAGGGAGCAGAAAACGTGGACGGGGCCACAGCAGAGGATGGCGAATGTCAAGCACGTGCCCCCAGTTCCACTGTGCCTCAGTTTCCCCAGCTGCTATTGGGGCCCTTGTGAATGCACCGTGTCCCCCCGTGAGCCCCCTCCCCATGGCTGCCTTTGTCCCCGCTCCCCCCAGCTGGCTGCAAACCCCCTGTCTGGGGGCAGCTGCCACAGCACAGGACCAGGAACGCTGCCGGGTGCAGCTGGAGCTGTGCCCACCCGTGGAGTCCAGGGGGGCCTTGGGGCACAATGCCAAATGACGACAGACCCCTCAGGGGAAGGGATGGGACGTGGCCCCAGCTGAGAGTTACCCAGGCGGGGGGCACTGGCACAGGCAGCCCCCTCAGCATGGGGGGCAGCAGGGAGGCAGAGGGCTGAGCAAACACCTTCTATTGCTTTCACATGGTGAGGACACCCTGTAGCCAGGCTGGGGACAAAGCCACGGAGCTGCTGCCGCCTGGGGACCTGGCAGAATCAGGTGGGGAGACGTGCCTGCAGCCATCCCACTCCCAGGGCTGCTTCCCAGCCACCCAGCCTCACTGGTTTTGGGAGCTGGTGCTGGCAAGAGGGTCAGTCCTGGGGTGCCCGTCCCACTGGGCACTGCAGGCTGCAGTAGTCAGCGGATTTGAAGAGGCCGTAGATGTTGACAAGGGGGAACATGAGCAGTGCCCCGAGGAGGGAGCCCAGCTGCTCCAGCACCCCGTACCACACCAGCGCACCGCGGCTGCGGCTCCGCAGGATCACCCCGGCCATCACCTTCACGTAGGTGAGCGTCCCGGTGAACAGCACCCAGGAGAGGACCTGGCAGCACAGGGGGGAGAGAGGTCAGCAGGGCTGGGAGGGGAGGTCCCAGCTGTGGGGATGGGGGACAGATGCAGGGGTGGCCTCAGAGATGTCCCCGGGTGGGAGGGACCCCGTGACTTACAATGATGGCATCGCCCCACTGTGACTGCTGGAGGAGTGGACAGGGACTCATCACCGCGATGGCCATGTTGTAGGCACCAAAGCCTGTCCCTGCCACGGTGAGGAAGCCCATCAGAGACAGGGACCTGCAAGGGACATGTGAGTGACACTGGGGAACACCACCAGCCCATCCCTGGATAGCGGCAAAGACGGCTCCTTGCTGGCTCCATCCTCCATTCCTGGGGTGTCCGTGCTGCCAGGGCACAGGTACCCCACAGACCCTCTCCCACTCGGTGCCTTCTTCCCAAGCCCCTGCAAAGCAGGGGCCGTTCTTAGGGTAGAATCCCCCGGGGTGCACCCTGCTACCTCTCCCTGCACCCCGCTACCCACCTGCTGGGCAGGAACATGGCCACGATGCAGGCCAGGGGGTTGGCCACGGAGCTGAGCGTGGCTGCCAGGTGGTAGGTGGTGTGGCCATAGGGCAGGCAGGAGTAGGACTGCACAGATGGCAGGACCCCATTTGTCAGGGAGCTCACCCAGGCGATGAGGAGGTAGATGAAGGTGAGCTTGGTCAGGGAGTAGGAGACCTCCGGCAGGATGTCCCCGGCTCCCTTGGGATCCTTTGAGCATGAGCAGCGGCTATTCAGTTGTGAGTCAGCTGCCTCGTCAAGGATCTGGTCAAATGAGTTCAGCATGATGTTGCTGGGAAAGAGCTGCTGCTGGGAGAGCTCCCACACCTTGGGCTGCCGGGTGAGGAAGAAGAAGGCCAGCAAGCAGGTCAGCATCATTGCAGTCATGAGCAGGAAGAAGACAAAGGTGGAGAAGTTGGCTGGGAGGTACTGGGTCTCCAGCTGGAAGGTGGTGCTCTCATTGCCAGTGGTGATGTTGGCCTCGTTGCTGACGTTGGCGCATCTGGACATGCCGGAGCCCTGTCCCAGGGCGATGAGAGCAGGGATCAGCCCACTGAGCCCTTCGCCGATGAAGAAGGTGGTTGTGTACTGGGGCTGCAGCTGCATCATGAAGGGCAGGAAGGTGACGGAGGAGGTGCAGTCCACCAAGGACAAGAAGAAGGTGAGGATCAGGAAGGCGACGCTGTGGGACTTCCCAGCAATGACGGAAGTGTGGTTCCAGAGGAAAGACAGGAGGAAGGAGGCTATAACACCCACAGACACAATCACGTAGATAACAGCCACCTCCTTCAGCAAGCCAGGCCGAAAGCGGTTCATGAGGGTGACGAAGAGTGGTCCCACGTTGGCCATCTGGATGATGATGGTGATGTAGGAGGGCAGGTCCCACTGCTCCGGCAGCACCGTCACCAGCAGAGGCACCTCCACCCACAGCCCATTGACGGCTACCCAGGAGCCTGTGCCGAAGGCGCAGGCGAGGAGGTGGGTGAGCAGTGCCATGGCTCAGGGCCGGGTTCCCGGGCCCAGCGGTGACGCTGCCGTGCTGCGAGGAGAGACTGGGATGAGCATTGGGGTGAGATCTGACCTCACCAGGCCCTGACCCTGTCCTCCCGTGACCCCTACCTATGTGGGCAGGCAGGCAGAGCAGCTTCCCTCCCACATGCCACGGGGGTGCGGAATCCACAGCCCAGCCCAATCTGCCTTTGCCCTCTGCAATCCCTGTGGACCCCTCTGCTCCCTTCAAGTGATGACACTGTGCCCTCCTGCCCTGGGTGTGGAATCTGATGGGCTCCACCTGGTCCCATCCCGGAGGGCTAGGGCTTGGCAGCAGCAGGTGCGGTACCCAGGAGGGCATTGAACCTGCCCGAGCTCACGTCGAGCACGGCACAGCCTTGAAGGGTTCAGCACAGCCCATCGGGGCCCGGCACAGCCTGGTGCAGGGTAAAGAGGGCTCTCACCTGGAGGCTGAGTGGCCCGGGCAGCTGCTCTGCTGGGAATGGAGGTCTTGTACCTCCCACTGCACGGGCAGGGCAGGGCGACGCAGCGCCCGTCTCCTCCCAGCCTGGTTCCCCGCGATCCCGGCACGCTCGGGTGGCCGCGGGAAAAAGGCCCCAGCAGCTCGTCCTGCAGCCCAGCCTCTGCTCGTACCAGTCAGCTGAGTCAGCTGTGATCCGGGCACATCCCCTGCCCGCTCCCATCCCGCTCCTGGGAAGGACTCTCACGTCCCGTGCCCCCACGTTCCATGCCCCCGCGGTCCCGCAGAGCCGTCTCCAGCCCTCTCCCGTGGCGCTGAGCCCGCCAGAGGAAACTCACGTCTCACGGGGCTGAGCCTGGCGGGCGAAACAACCCACCCATGGCCCCGGCCCCGCGGGGAGGCGTCGGGGTTGGAGCAGGAACCGGGCAGGAAGTGGGCTCCGGTCTGACCGGTCCCTCGGCAAACTCCCAAGGGTAACTCACTGCGCTTTGGGAAACCCGGCAGCACCACGCGGGCAGGAGCCAGTCCTGGCTGCCGCAGCTGTGACGTGAGGCGGCGCGTCAGCACCTCCGGATGCGGATGGGTGACAGCCTGGCCCTGCTCTGTTCTTCGTCTTGGTCCCAGATGGCAGAGCCTGCAGCTCAGGGGGGTGATTATTCTTGGCGGTGTCCTGGACTTTGCCCTTGTCCCCGCCTGAACTGCTTCCCACCTATCACAGACTCTTCTTGCAGGTGCAAGTGTCGCCCGGTGACGGTTTCTGTCCCCATCGGGGCTCTCTGTGGGGTCTTAGGTTGGCATGGGGCCCTCGGGGACCCCTGGGTGTGGAAGCTGTCCCGCCGTGGAACACTGCGGGAAGCCAACTGTGACCCAGTATCTGAGCCACAAGCACCAATCGGGTGAGGAGACAAACTCTAAACCACCCCCAGCAGCACCCCCACACCCGACCCATCCCAGCACCCACCGCCCCAGGATGCCTCATGGCAGCTCTTCCCCCAGCACCCACCGGGTGTCGCTGGGAGAGCGAGCTGCAGCCCTGCGAAGCCTGGAGCTGCCTTCGCCCGCCTGCCTGCCTGTTTCCCTACTGCCCTCCCTGCCTGCCCTGCCTGCCCTGCCTGTCTGCCTGTGCCTGTTCCTGTCCCTCCTGTGGGAGTACCCATAGCAGCCAGGGCTGTTGAGTGCAGTGGGGACAAGGGTGTCCCCTGGCACTGTGGGGACAGTGGGTGCCCGTGGTGGGGGGATGGTCACAGTTTGAGGTGCTGCTGTGGTTTAACCCCAGCAGGCAGCTCAGCCTTCCCCCCGCAGTTGCTCACTCACACCCCTCGGTGGGATGAGGGACAGAATGGGAAAATGGAGAAAGGTCATAGGTTGAGATAAAGTCAGTTTAATAGACTGTCGTGCAGTCCAGGGTATCCCTTGGTCAGGGGGGCAGCTGTCCCATCCATGTCCCCTCCTGATTTCTGTGCACCCCCAGCCCTCTCATTCACTGGTGGGGCAGTGTGAGGAGCAGAAAAGTCTCTGGTACTGTGTGAGCACCGTTCAGCCATAATCCAACACCCTCAGGTTATCAGCTTTCAACACAATTCACAAACAGTCCCACACTGGCTCCTATGCAGAAAATTACCACTGTCCCAGTAAAACGCAGTACAAAAGCCCAGGGGACCTGGAAGGCAGGGAACAGGTCCAAAGCACTGGGGGAAACTGGGTGCAGGGAGCTCAAACCGGCCCTGCAGCAACTGAGGTCGCTGTGTGTCCATGGGGATGTGGACAGGGAGGGGACAACAATTGTCCTGTGTTATATTTGGCAGCACAAAGGAGCAGCCAGGCCGTGGAGAGACCCTTCCCAAGGGTGAATGGCTGCGGGGCAGGGGCAGTGGAGCTGGAGGGGGTGCTGGGTGTGGGACCCCCACGCTGCCCCTTCACGCTCCTCACCCAAATCCACCCGACACGTGCTGCCTGCCCTGCCTGTGCCTCCTCCGCCCCCTGCCCGTGCCTCCTCCGCCCCCTGCCCGCCCCGCAGCTGAGCCCCCGTCCCCCCAGCCCCTCACCCGTCCACACCCCCGGCAGATGCGAGTGAAGGCCCCGGAGGCAGATGGCAACATTTGGTAGCCGAGTGGTCCCTGCCTGCGGGCCTTTGCTGGGCTGTGGTGACCATCCCCCTGGAAAGCCCCCTCCTCACCAGCCAGGACTGGGCACCCCATCCCAGCTGCAGCCAGTGCAGGGCAGGGGGTGCAGCGGGGACTCCCCAGGCTGGGCACGCTGCCCGTGCCATGGGGGTGTCCGGATGGTGGGAGGGCACGGGAGGATCTCGGCAGGCCGGGAGAGCAAGGGTCAGTCCTGAAGCTCAGCCCCGGCTGGACTCACCCGCTAATATCTGCTTGCATCTGGGAGCAGTGGAGACGGTCTGCCTGGGCAGGGAGGGGCTGCTGCTCCACTGCTGGGGGACAAGGGCGACCCTTTTGCCCCAGAGACCACTGGCCACCCCATTTGAGTGGGTATGACCCCGCAGACTTGGGGACCTGCTGGCAGGTTACAACCGCTGGACCCCGGCAGCCCCAGCGCCATTTGCATCTCATTTCCATGTGAAAGGAGCAGGTCAAGTTGAAAGTTGAAAGGCTGGTGGGGGGCAGCCGGGAAGGGGCCGCTGCCAGAGGTGAGACCCCAACAAAAGGGGCCGGATCCCCTGGGCCCAGCGCTCGCCTGGCCACGGGCTGCGGCCACGGCCCCACGGCAGCCGCCATCTGCGGGTCCGTGCCGCCGCCACCGGCCAGACAAAGGCCTCGTGCCCGGCATGTCCCCATCTGTCACCTCCCCGGCTCCTGGCTCCCTGAGCAGAGACCAAATGGGGAGATCCGGGTGCAGGCAGCATCCTTCCCTCTGCCCACGGGGAGCGGGGCGATGCTGGGCACAGCAGGAGCCTCCCCATCGCGTCCCCGTGCCCCTTCTAGAGCGGCTCTGCAGAGCTCTCGCTGGGGAAACTGAGGCAGGAGCAGACAGTGGTTTGCCCTGGGTCAGGACATGGCAAGGGGATGAAATAAAACACCGGGAATTAGCAGCTACCAAGATGAAAGGGCTGGGGGCTCCCAAATCTTTGGGGTGCCTCTGCATGGGGCTGCCCACACTGCACTGAGCCCCAGTGGGTGCTACCAGGCACCTGCAGCCGCCTCCACCCTGCACTTCCAGGGGAGAATTGGCCTCTAAGTGTGTTTTTGCTCATCTGCAGCTGCACTTACCTTTCAGGAGGTCCTGAGAGTGGCACCAGGAATGTCTGTGGGAGGTGAGAGCAAAGGCAGTGCCAGTGCCTCTGTTTCCAAACACCATACCCGTGTCCCTGGAGCAGCAGGGGAGGAGCTGCACCAGGTGCTGGGGAAGCATTCCTGCAGAAGGCTGCCCTCCCAGAGCATGTCCCGGGATGCTCCCGGGGAGGGCGAGGCACGGGGCGCTGCCTGGCCCCAACGCCCTGCTCCGACAGGCCAGACGTGCCCGGGCAGCTCCCACTGCCTCCTGCCTGCACCCGTGCAGCCTCGGCAGCCGTGGGGGGATGCAGCCCGAGGGCTCTGCCCTCGCCTACCGACCGGGCAGGGATTTTCCAGCCGAGCCCGTTGTGCAGATCTGAGCCCAGGGTAGCCCTCTGGCTCCCAGACAGCTGTTTACTGTGTGCTTCCCTTGGCTCTTCTCCCTTCACCGTCTCCTTGTGTTGCTCCAGGAGCAGTTTGAACAATGCAGGGCTGTAACTGAGCTCCATGGCATGGGCCAAGTGCTCATTCCCTCCATGCAGAGCTGACTCCGGTACCATGGAGCAGGAGCCAGCCTGGAGCTGGAGTCAGGCCTAGGGGTTCAGGTGGCTGTGGGTTTGGTGACTCTACTCGAGTGTGCTCACCAGATTATTTTCCTACACTTTGGAATTTTTGCTGCCAGGTGCATGGGGAAATAAGGTGAGTTTTCCACATCAGAGCAGGCCCTGCCCGCTGGCCGTGCCAGTGACACGTGGGGACTCAGGTGCCCACAGGAGGGCTGGGAATTTCCCTGTCTCCCTCAAGCCCTGACACAGCACCAGGATCCTCTGCCCACAGTGGGCAGCGACGTTCAGAAGGGTTTTGGCTTTGCCCGTGTGAGCACCTCGGGCCACGAGTGCATCCAGGCTGCCCAGCCGGCACCGCGGGCTGAACCGGCACTTGGAACGTCACCAGGCACCGTCACGCTGCGTGACGCAGCCTGGCGTGGGGGAATGCCCCGTGGTTTCGATCCCGTGTGAGCGCTGAGCTGCCTCGGAGGGCGTCCTCGCCCGGCGCTGACTCAGCAGCAGCCGCGGCACGCGGAGCTGCTCCAGCGCCCGCCAGCCGCCGTCCCACGGGGACACAGGGAGGACGTGGCTGGGGAGCAGGAGGAGTGGGGACACTGGGACACCATTGGGACGCCCTTGGAAAGAGCGCAGGAGAAAGCAGTGTGGCAGCTGATCCGTGCCGAGGAGGCTCCCACGCCGCAGGGCCGATCCAGGTGGGTGGCGGAGGCGGTGCCGGTCCCGTGCCAGTCCCGTGCCAGCAGAGTGGGGCTGGGTGAGCTGGTGAGGGGGGGGGTCACAACCGCACCCCTCTGGAGCAGCTCCTCCAGGCAGGAGGTGACCCGGTGTGCCAAGTGAGCCTGGCTGGGCTGCCCACCCCAGGAGGGCCAGGAGCTGGGGCCATGCTGGGTATTGCCCAGCACTCAGATCCCCACACTCTGGCTGGGCTTGGGGCATGGGATGATATTGGGGCACAGGGATAATGTTGCCATGTTTTGGGATCTGTTGAAGGGTGGCTCCACTCGGCTCACCTTGGCTCAGTGCAGCCTGGCTCAGCGTGGCTGTGCCAGCACAGCGGCTCAGCACCACAGGAATGTGGAGCAGCAGGTTGTGCCTGACCTGGCTGTCCGTGCTGGGGAGGGGACCCCACACCAGACACAGGTGACTGCGCTGAGGGACCCTCTGTCCTTGTCCCTGTGTCCCAACAGCCACCTCTGCCATGGCTTGGCCCCAGGGCTGAGTGTCTGGCACTGAGCTGAGCTCCAGCGCTCGACATGGGGACATTTATCTCCTTCACCTTGCTTAGGGGGCACGTTTGCACCCTGTGCTAAGCCAGGGAGCCCTCCCTGTGGCTGGCACAGGTATGAGGGCAGCAGGGCTGGCCATTGGCATGGTGTCTGGGCAGCGCTGACCCAAGGGGTGCTGCAGAGGGGTGCAGAAAGCTGCTCCAGTGAGGAGGCAGGAAGATTTGTGCCGGTGCTGGGACCGTCCCCAGCTGTCACCACGCCTGACCGCCCCCCTGCAGACACTTTCCAGGTCAGGAGGCAGCATGTCCCCCCAGGCAGGGCATGAGGACAAGGACAGGGACAGCCATCCTCCCCCAGGCCTCTCGCCTGTCACAGCGTGTCAGGCGGACACACCGTGTGCTGTGCAGGAACCCCGCTGGGGTGCAGATCCTGGGGGGACTGGGGCCGACACACTGTCCCCCCTGGGCTGGCAGGGGGTGCAGACATGGCTCAGCTGTGGCTCAGCCATGGTTCGGCGGGGCTGTGGGTGCCGGGGCTGGCTCTTGCTGCCTGCAGCCAGTGCTGAGACAGGCTCTGGGCTGCACCCAGGAAGTTTGTGCAGGGAGGTGAGCGGGTGACGTGACAGCTGCCTGCTTGGGGCTGCCGTGAGAACGAGTGGGACCACAGCCCACTGGCCCCCACCGTGCCCACCACTGCTCCTGGTGAGTGCCGGGGCTTGGTCCCACCTCCTCGGGGCTCACCAGTGCCCCAAATCAGGGCCACCGGGGGGGGGGGGATCTCAGAGCAGCTTGGGAAGGGGGTTGGGGGAGGAGGTTTGAGCCATGTGTACCCCCGCGTGCTCTGCCATTGCCTGAGCTTCCTTGGGTACTGGGACCCTTCCTGGTGTGCCTACCCCTGGGCAGGGGGCTGCAGAGGGGTGCAGGGCTGGTTTGGGTGTTCCCCCCCTTCCTGCTGTGGGCGGGCTGGTGCCTCTGCACGGCCGTTGTGGCAGCGGCTGCGCTCGTTGGGGTTGGCAGGGGCCCAAGGACACGGGGTGCACAGGGCCCCACGCTGCTCCCAGCGTACTGTGGCCGGGAAAACACTGGTGGAAACCCCCACTCATGCTTTCCAAGGAGCTCCAGGATGGGAGCAGTGAGCCTGGGAGCTTGCAAGAGCAGCCACGGAGTTTGCAAAGAGGGCCTAGAGCTGAAGGAACAGCTGAGGGAGTGGAGCACTGATTCCCCAGCCTGGCAGGGTGGTGGGTGAGGGAACCCTGGGCACGGGAGTAGGCAATGCACCCCTTGGCATGGGTGATGCAAAGATGTGGGTGACTGCACCCCGGGAAGAAATCAGTGCTCCCCTAGGAGCGGGCGATGCACCCCTGGGAGAAATCAGTGCTCCTCTGGGAGTGGGTGATGCATTTGTGGTGCAGGAAATGCACCCCTTGATGTGGGTGATGCACCCCCTGGGCACATTCAGTGCGCCTCTCGATGCAGGCGGTGCATCCCCGGGCACAAGCGATTCTGGCAGAGCACCGGTGAGGGGTGCTGGGCTCTCCCCGCCCCGCTCGCTCCCCAGGGTGCCCCTCGCCGGGGCCGGCCCTATTGGCCCCGGTGCGGTTTGAAGCAGGCGTGCGGCGCGGATTGGCCGGGGGACGTGTCGGGGAGGCTCGGCGGCGGTGGAGGCGTGGTGTCCGCCTTCAAATAGGCAGCCCGGGGCCGGCGGCGCAGCCAGTGCAGCACTGCACAGCCCGGGCAGCCTTTGTCTGCCGCGGGGCCGGGGCGCGGGCAGGGGCAGCATCAGCAGCATCGGCAGCATCGGCGCCGCGCTCACTCCGGTCCCTCTCCGCAGCCGACGGCACTAGAGCCCCTCGCTGCCCGTGGCGGCCGCCCACCCCCTATCCCGGTGCCGGCACGGAGGATGCCCGTCGAGGCGCTGCAAGCCGGCGACACCATGAAGGGGGTGACGGTGACAGCGCCTTTCACCTCGGTCATGCCCGTCCGCATCCTCCGCAAGGGCCCCGCATATTTCCGCCGGCACAACGAGGCAGGGGCCGCGAAGCCCAGCGCAGTGGAGAGGCTGGAGGCCGACAAGGCCAAGTATGTGAAGAGTCAGCGGGTCGCCAGCACCAAGCAGGAGCCGGTGAAGCCACTGCTGCTCAAGCAGCCCCTCTTCACGCCGGGGGTGCGCCGGGCTGTGCTCACCCCCAGCCGCAGGGCACCCGCGAGCCCGCGCCGCGCCGAGGCTGCCAGCCCGAAGGCCTCCCTTGACCTGGAGATCCTCAACAACCTCATCAACCTCTGTGACAGCCCCTTCCCTAAGGCCGAGAGCCCACTGGGCAGGGAGTGCAGGTGGCGGGCAGAGGCGCCGGCAGCGGAGGGGCCTGGCAAGCCGCCGGAGAGCCCCACCATGGCCAGGCCCCCCGGCAGCGTGACCGTGCGGAGGGTGGACGTCCGTCCCTGTGGAGCTCCACGGAACCCAGTGACACCGGTGCCCGCATCCCCCGTCCCAGGTGGGCTGCCTGTGACCCCGTCCCGGAGCTCACCCGCCCGCCCCGAGAGCGCCCGCCGGCAGCCGCTGCTGCACCGCTCCAAGTCGGACCTGAGCGACCGGCTCTCGCGGGCCACCGCCGACCTGGAGCGCTTCTTCAACTACTGCGGCCTCGACCCCGAGGAGATGCAGGACATGGGGGCCGAGCGCTTCGCCCGCGCCAGCTCCGACATCGTGTCCCTCAAGTTCCACAGCGTGAGCACGGCCAGCTCGGAGGGCGGGTGCTCACCGCCCAGCGCCGCCACACCGGAGGGGCGACCGGCCGAGCGTGTGCCCTACGGCATCTCCGTCATCGAGCGCAACGCCCGTGTCATCAAGTGGCTCTACGGACTGCGCCAGGCCAGGGAGCCCCAGCAGGTCTCTGATGTGTAGCAGGGCCGTGGTGGGCACCGGAGATGAGTTGCTTGCAAGCAGGCAATGTTGGATGGGGACAGGGCCCAGGCTGTGCCCTGGGAGGAGCAGGGACCTCTTGGCTATGATAGGACCCTTGAACTCGACCCCCCCTGTGCCACAGCGCCACTGGCCTGATGTGGTGGCTGAGCATCCATCGTCAGATCCCTGTGCCAGCACTGGAAAGTCAGGCCCCTGCGAGCCCGTGGGAAGGCAGAGGATACGTGTGTCCCTGGCTGTGTGGCTGGTCCCCAAATCCCATGGAACCCCATGTGTGGCTGCCCCGCCTGCACTGCTGGCAGCTCCTGCCTGCTGCGCTCCTCACCAACACCCATGGGTGGGGTGCAAGGGGCTGGTTCCCCCCTGCACGGAGCAGGGGAGGGAGCTGCCCCTGTGCAGCCTCCACTGAGGGAGTCCCACTGTCTGGGGTGGGACTGTATCCTGGTGGCCCCGTCTTATTGCTGAAGGTCTGGGAGAAGCTGGGTGCTTCAGGGTGACCCCCTGCTTGGAACCACCCAGGGCTGTGTGTGCATGTGTGAGTGTCTGTGGGTGCCTGTGTCCCCCCTGGGCTGCCAGAGGGCGTGCAGCCCACACCATGCTGGGCCTGGTATTTATGAAGACAAGAGTTCCTCTTTTCTACTGTTTTCCCAATGTTTCATCTGTAAATAATAATAATGGTGATGCAGCCAGGTTTATTATTAAATGCCTGTGTTTTGGAGGCTGTGCGTTGTCTCTTGAGGCGGTGGAGGTTAGGATGGGGCAGGGACCCTTGGTGTGCCTGCGGATCTGCAGGATTGGGGGTGCTGAGCGGGTGGGTGCTGGCAGGGGCGATGGGTGCTGTGCTGTGACGTGCCAGCGCGGGGCCCGGCGGGCACGGCAGGGCGGCGGTTGGGTCTGGCAGGTCCCGGCAGAGCCCCAGTCAGTGGGATTCCCCTCTGTGCCATGCAGCCCTCCCCTGCCTCCTGTCTCTCCAGCAAAGCTTGGCTGGGTCCTGGCTCCCCCGAGACTGGGAGATGGTGGTGGTGATAGTGGAGACCTCCTAGTCGGGCTGGGATGAAAGTTGGTGCAGGGAGTGCTTTGAAGATGAAAAGCGCCTGTGTGTTCTCCCAGGGCAGCCCCGCGTGGCTGGGGCAGCACTTGGGCCCCCTTGACTGGGGATTCCACCCAGCACCCCATGAAGAAGCAGTTCCCACCCCAGCCCAACTCCTGCACCGTGTGCGCCCACCCAGATCTGCAGCCTGTGGAGCAGGATTCATTCAGCTCCTGCTGGGGTATCAGCAGGTTTGGGTGTTGGGGATATGGAGGGCAGGATGTTGTGGCAGGACATGGTGACACGACACGGTGATAGGATGGCATCTGGCTGTGAGTCAGGCTGATGAAGCGCTCTAGGGAAGACACACATACCCGGGGGATCCTTAATGATGGCACATGGGGCACCAGGTGTCTCCCTAGGGAAAACACCCCGGAAATCAGAGGGGGCAAGGGACTCCAGGCACCTGCCTGGGGACAGCCTTCACCCTTGGGGAAATCTCTGAGGGAACCGGATCCCCGCTGGTGGCTGGGACCGGCTGTGCTGCTGGATTCCTCAGCCTGGCGTGTCCCAGGGCTTGGTCTAAATTTGCTGCCATGGCTAAGGAGCAGGGGGGGGCATGGGCCAAGCAGCCACATGTCCCCCAGACACTGCCTGTCCTCGGTGTGGCTCTGCTGTCCCGTGTCCCGGGTGGCCAGGGCCTGACGTGGGTGTCCATAGCCCTGTGTGCTCATGTGTGCAAGCATGATCCTGTGCACGCATGTCCAAGGGTATGTGCCTGTCCACGTGCACGCGTGTTTGTGACTGTGATTTCTGTGTGAGTGCAGATGCACGGACAGCCGTGTTCCCGAGGCAAGAGTCTCCATCTGACCTGGCACTCACTAGGACTGCCAGCACAAAACCCCGGCACAGACGTGTCCAGGAGCATGTGCCCCCCTGGAATGCCCCCCTGTCTCCTGTCCCTGCTGGGGACAGCAGGTTAGCTCCCTTTTCCCTATCGCTTTCCCTGGCAGCTGCCTCCCGGTGGCTCCAGTTTCATGGGGAGTGCAGCTGAGCCCGTCGGTTATTCCAGGGAGGAGGGGAAATGCCCATCACTGTCACCACCCCCCCCCCCCGAGCCGAGATCTCCCATGGGTGCCCCATGCGCAGGCAGGAGGTGCAGGCAGCCAGCCAGGACAGAAGGAAAACCGGCAGCACCGCCCCCTGTGTTTTCCATTTTTTAATTATTCCCCACTGATGAGCATCTTCTGGAAGCGCCAACGATGTCACGTGCTTTAATCAGTGTTAATTAGCGGGTGCCTCGGGACAGAGATGAGGGGAGGCAGCAGGAGCCCCCCCGCTGCTGTGTGCACAGCCGGTGCCAGTGCCAGTGCCAGCACCCACCATTTCCCACCCCCAGACCCATCTTAAACGGCAGCCCCCTCCCCACCCACGACCTCCAGACCGATCCTGGCTATCCTGGGGCTCTGCCAGCCCCCTGCCAGCTCAGTGTCTGCTCCCAGCAAGTGCCTTCCAGCACTGGGCTATCAGCCATCCCAGGACTGGGCCCCCAGAGGGTCCCCACAGGCACCCCCTGCTCTTTTTGTCCTCTCTGGTGGCCGGCCCCATCCTGTGAGGAGCAGTGCCTGTCCTGCCATGCAGGAAGACAGGGGCTTGAGCCACATGTGGAAGGGATCAGCCTATGTCTCCCTTCATGGCTGTGCCTGGGCAGAAGAGGATGGAAGAATGCCACCAGCCCCAGTACTTGTGAGGATCCCTGTCCCACCCAGCTCCTCTAATCCTGCAGGAAAGTGGGATGGTGCAGGCTTTACAATGCCCAAAACTAGTGAAAAGGCGAAGCCCCCACCATGCCTTGGAGCCCATCTGAATGCACAGTGGTCCCAGAGGCTGTCGTCACTGGGTGGGGGGTCTTGGACACAGGTCCCCAGGGAAGCCCCCTGAGTCCCAGCAGAAATCTGTGGAGAGAAGCTGAGGTGGGATCGGGAGGTTTCCCTGTGCCAGAGCCACACTTCAGCTGGGCTGGCTTTGTCTCAAGGCAGGGCCCCCAGGCCAGCTCTTGCAGCACCAGCACCCCTCACCCCTGCCCGCAGTCCCTCCGGCACGGCCATGGTGACACTGCAGGCACCTGGAAAATGGGATAAACAAGAGTGAAAAAAAAAAAAAAATGGTGGAAAAGGTTCCCTGCAGTGGCTGGTGGCGGGGGAGGGGGTCCTCAATCTCCCTCAACCATCCCTTGTCCTGGACTTCTCCCTCTGTGCTGGCACCGCTCTCAGTGCCGCCCCGACTGCTGGCGCATCAGAAGCTGGTGGGTCGGATCATCATGCGAGTGCCCTTCAGGGAGTAGCTGGGCCCCTGGAAGTGGTGCCAGCGGATGCCGTTGAGCTTGCGGATGTTGTTGCGGGCTGGGTAGTAGATGCCGTTCAGGTTGGAGAGGCCACAGGCGTCGAACCACCATCCTGGGGGGAGGGAGGGAGCGGGGCAGGAGGGTGGCACCGTGAGTGGGCACCCGGGGGTGCTGCGTGGGGGTCCCCCCCTGCTCCACTCACCTCCCGAGAGCATCTGGGCGCACTTGCAGAGGCAGTTGTCGTTGTCGGCGTCGCGGGTGCTGAAGTGGGTGCCCTGCAGGGCCAGGCCACTCTGCTGCCCGGCAGTGCCACTGTAATCCTGCAGCGACAGCCTGCGCCCAGCAGGAGCACAGTCACCGTCACTGCCGGCTGCTGGGGGGTCACAGAGCCCCCCAACCCTGCTCAGGGAGGCCGTGGATGCCACAGCATGGACGGATGCAGGCAGAGATCCTGCACATCCAGCTTGGTGGGGTCCCCAAGGGTGGAGGCTGTGCTATGCTGGGGCAGAGAGCACCCCCCTCCAAATCTCCTCCAGTCCCCTTCACTGGGGGGCCAGCTCGGTGTGTGCATGGGATGGATGGTGCAGGAGATCTCCAGGGTCTGGTCCCACTTCCAGCCCAGCAGGGAAGCCCCCAGCTGCCAGCCCCCCTCCTGCCCGTGGCCAGGAGCACACAGTCATGGCAAGCTGGGCATCATTAGCACAGCATCCCTCCCCAGACATGGGCAGCCTGGGGATGCCTGGCACCCCCAGGAGTGCATGGTGACCATGGCTGTGTGACCCCACTTGCCCAAGCAGCGAGCTGCAGTGCAAGTGCCCCTGCAGTTTCCCGGGATAGGAAGTCCCGCTGGGATGGCAAATCCCACTGCCTTGATGCAATTCTATACATTAAAAATCCACTTCTCAGGAGTCCAGGAAGAGAAGAAAGAGTGTGGGGTGGCTGCTTTTACAGTGCCTCTCTCCTACCTGTACAGTTGCTGCTCACTTCCCAGCTGGAATTTCCCGTACTGGGCATACACCTGCCCGCCCTCCCAGTCCTGCAGCTCCACTCGCAGGGCGTAGGGCACCCGGCTCGTCAGCAGGTGCACGGCCTCGTTACCCAGCCAGTACTCCCCTGCTGCATCCCCAAAGCCCTGGGGAACAGCAGGATGGGTGAGTGCAGGGTGCCCGGGGTGCCCCCAGGGTGCCCCCGTCCCCAGGAGGGCACAGACCTGCTTGTACTCCCTCCAGCTCCTCTGGAAGCTGAGGCTGCCATTGGCACGAAGCTGGATGACAGTCCAGCCCCCTTGGTCCGTCTCCATGTCACAGTAGGCCTGTAGAGGGGAGAGGGGGACGGGCTGGGGATGGCTTGGAGTGGGCAGTCAGGGGCATCCCCCAGTGGGCTGGGCAGCTTGGTGTGGGCACTCCATGGGTGCCAGGGCTTGTTGAGGGGCTGTCAGGTGTATACTGTGCCCGGTGCCTGGCTGGGGGGTCACTCCTCCCTCCATGGCTGTGGGCAGGGGCTGGGGCATGATGTTCACAGGTCAGGTTGCTTTTAAAATCGATTTTATCCCTCCATCCTGAAGGCTGTACCAGCTTTGCCTGTACTGGGTGGGTGCTGCCTTCAGCCCTGAACAGCCCCTGGGGCCGGATGGTGTGGGGAGAACTGCCCTGGGATGTGCCACAACCCACCGTGGTCTGGAGCTGGTGTGCACTGGGTGGCACTGGGGTGGGCAGCACCCCGGGGTGCTGCAGGGGTGCCCTCCCCAGGCTATGCTCACCTTTTTGGGCTCACTGAGGTTGGCGATGTGCAGGGTGTACACGCCGCTGGTGCGGATGCCTGCCCGGCGCACCTCAGCACAGTCCTGGAACTGCTGCTCCTGCCCAGCTGACATGGCTGTGGCAGAAGGGACAGTGAGATGGCAGAAGCCCTGCCAGCCCCACAGCCCTGCCTGGTTTTGCATCTCTTCCCTCTTCCTTTGGATGCCTTTGTGCTCACAGACTATTTTTTTTCCTTCTGTGCCATCTCCCGAGGGCTGGGCAAGGCAGCTGTGCCACCGGCTCTGCTGCCAGCCTAACCCTGGGGGTTTTCCATGGCTGGGGAGGGAGTCAGGACATGGACACTCCCCCTGAGGGCTCCAAGCTGCTAACTGGATGCAGTGAGTGGCTCATTTTCTAGTGGAAGATGTCCCTGCCCATGGAACAAGATGAGCTTTAAGGTCCTTTCCAACCCAAACCAAACCATTCTGTAATTCTATGATTCTTGGGGTGAAATCACTCCAGCTGAGCTGAGCGCCCTCCTGAGAGTGGAAGGTGTTCTCCCACTGCCTGCACCCTGCCCACACCCTGCCCTACACCCTGCTCACCTCTGCCCTGGGAGACGAGGCGCACCAGGCTCTGCACGGACTGGAGGAGCTGGAGCTGCTGGCGCTGGAGCAGGCTGGTGTTGGCACTGGCAGCCAGCAGCGTCTTTTCCAGCTCCTCGATGGTGCCCCTCTGCTGGCTCAGCAGCCGCTGCAGCTTCTCCTTCTCCAGGTGGGCCCCTGCCAGCTCCGCCTGCTGCTTCGTCTCCATCTCCAGCACCCGCACTTCCAGGATGCTGGGAGGGGGATGCAGCGGTGATGGGGATGGCAGAGCGGACCCAGCCCCAGCTGCAGTGTCCTGGCATGCCTGTGGGGACCCATTGCTGTC
>NW_020955641.1:141992-147511 GCF_003031625.1 Empidonax traillii | reverse complement strand
CGCTGCAGCTTCTCCTTCTCCAGGTGGGCCCCTGCCAGCTCCGCCTGCTGCTTCGTCTCCATCTCCAGCACCCGCACTTCCAGGATGCTGGGAGGGGGATGCAGCGGTGATGGGGATGGCAGAGCGGACCCAGCCCCAGCTGCAGTGTCCTGGCATGCCTGTGGGGACCCATTGCTGTCCCCATCCCCTTCTGCACACACTGACTCTCACCCCCACCTCTGGGACGGGCCCAGTCAGGGGAACCCAAAGCCCAAGGGGCCATGCTGGGGCTGTGCAACCCCCCAGAGACCCCAGTCAGCACCTCGAGGGGTTCAAGTCCCCTCAAAGTGCGGTGTGAGGTGGGAGACACCAGCCCCCCTGCGGGGTTCAAAGGCTGTGGGCATCCCTGAGCCCCTCCAACCCCTACTTGTTCCTGTTCTGCAGCTTGTGGATTTCGTTGGTCTGCAGCAGCAGCTGCTTCTCCAGCTTGGTGGTGGACAGGGAATTCTCCTGGAGCTGCATCTCGATGCGCCAAGTCTGATTCAGCACCTGCCTCAGGAGCAGAGGGAAGCGTTGGCATCAGCAACCAGGGCCCCACCACATCCTCGATGTCACCAGGCTGGCAGGTCCCTGGCACACAGCCCTGTCACCTCTGGCACTGGTGCACTAAACCCTGTGTCACCTCGGGGAATCGCCCCACTTTTATCAGCAAACAGTGCCACCCTCCGCCACGCTCTCAGGGTGGTGGGGACGTGGGGACACACCTGGGCCTCCACGTCGGTGAGCTTGCGGCTCTGCTCGGCGCTGCGGTTGAGGAGGGAGCTGCCGATCTCCAGCACGGTGGCCGTCTGGTTCTGCGCCACCTCCGGCTTCACGCTGCCCTGGATGTAGCTCTCCAGCTGTGGGGGGGAGTGGGGATGCAGGGGGTCGTTTGGGCATCTCGCCAAGCCCTGTCTCGGCACCCAGGCCCAGCCTGGCACCGCTGGGCACAACCCCGAGGCAAAGCCCTGAGTGTTTCAGCCTGGCAGGACCCACCCTGGGGGCCTTTTGAAACTTCTCAGAGGACAGAGCGAGCTGAGCTGCTGTGGGGGAGCCCCCTCGGGCACTGTCTGCCAAGATTCCTGGGTTGCAGTGCCAGCTGGGACCTGGCACGGGCTTGTGTGTGCCCAGGTGTGCTGGCGAGCTGGGGCTGATGCCCAGCTGGGGTGGCCCTGCCAAACAGCCGGGCAGGAAGCGGCTGGCATTGGCATTGGCACTGGCATTGTCATGAATTCCCGGCCCCCAGCTACTGGTTTCCCAGGGAAGTGGGGAAGTGGAGGGTGGGAGGCCACCACAGGCCAGAGAAGGTGGCTGTCCAATGCTTGGTGCTGCCCCACCACGGGGAAAACACTCCAGGCTGGGAAGGAGCTGGCTGCGGACACGGCTCGGACACAGCTGAGATGAGGCTTCCGCTTTCCCAGCCCGCGGGGGAGCCGCCTTTCCCAAAGGCCTTGCTATTTCTGGACACTCTGCCATGAGGTTCCCATTCAGCCCCTCCCCAGGGCTCTGGCCTCGATGGGGGCACAGTCCCTCGGCGGGGGCTGCAGGGAGCGGAAGGGGCCGCGCTGCCGCCCACGCTGGGAAAAGCAGCCCCCGAGAGCAGGGGAGGGGGACGGGGCTGCCCAGCTTCCTGCACCTCACAGATCCCGCTGTCACTGCACTGCCCAGATCCCGCTTCCCTGCCCGAGCTCCCCAGCGGTGCAGGGAGGGAGCCCCACATCCCCCTGCATCTCGTGGGGTTGTGGATCAGGGTTGGGATGCCGCTTCCTGGGCAGCTTGGCAAGCAGGCAGCGGTGCCGGGATGCTCTGCACCGTGGCGGGAATGCGCTGGTGCCGGGATGCTCGGCATGGGAGCGCTGGCGGCAGCTGGCCAGGGCACAGGGCTCTGCACTTGTTTGGCCTGACGAAATCCCACTGATGGTGGCAGGGCCCCATTCCTTCCTCCCCAGTACCAGGCAGTGGCAAAACCATCACCCCACCATGGGCAGTCGCGGTGGGGGCAGGAGGGTCCCGGGGCTGGGTGTCCCAGCTGGCCTTGCCCGCACTCGCTTCCCTGGGGATTTTCCTTCGCAGAAATGTGCTCTCGGGGAGGAAGCGGGGAAAGGTCGGAGAGCCACGTCTGGAAAACATTTCCCCGAGCTGAGGGATTGCTGGAGAGTTTCCCTTTAACCACGTCGTTAATCTTGTTGCTTCACAGGGCTCGGGGAGGCCTTTTCTCCCCCCTCTCAATCTTGCTTTTTGCCTTTTTTTTTTTTTTTTTTTTTTTTTCTCCTAAATAAACATATCTGCGAGCTGAGGGCAGAACATACCCGTGGAAAAGGTCAGGCTGGCACAGCGAGGGCTGAGAGCCCCAGAGAGGGACCCCTGGATCCCAGCCCTAGCAACTCCCTGGGAGCTGGAGTGGGACACAGAGTGGGAAAGGCTCTGTGCTGAGGACAGGGAATCTGGTATTGTCCTTCCCTCACCTCATGGGGCTCCCCTGGGCTCAGAGGGTCCCACCAGACTCATTCCTCCACCATAAGAGTAGAATAGTGGTGGGGAGGGGCTGTGGTGCTGCGGGTCACCCCAGAAAGCTGCCCTGGAGCAGGAGGAACCCCAGTCACCCTCTGCCCCCATGCCAAGATCCTGTTGCCCACGGCTGAATGATCCGGTGCTGCCTCCTTGCAGCCACATCCCCCACTGGTCAATGTCCCTCACCTGTCCCTGCTCTGGCATTTCTAAACACCCCAGAAACACCAACTGGGAGGATTCCGGAGCCAGAAGTGGAGGGATAGCCCCCCACCTGCTTCCCACACCCCTGCACCCATCCCAGGCTGAGCAGCACCGGTCCCTGTTGCCCTAGAGCTGCCAACCTGCCACAGCCCCACTTGGGACCCCATCCCCCACCCTGAGCCCACTCAGACCCAGTGGCACCATCAAATGTTTGTGTTTGAACTAAAATTAATTCCTCCCGAAGCAGAAGCAGCAGACATGTCCTTGTGTTCTGGGTACTGATCACGTCCCTGTCCCCATGGCCACGGGGGTCTGCACAGGGGGAGGGTGGACCAGCTCCCCAGTGCCATGGATGGGGTTCCTAAAGGAGGTTGGTTCTAGGGCTGCTGGGAAGCCCTGCTGGGTCTCAGGGTACCTCCAAATTCCTCGGCACCCTGCAGGGCTCCCCATGCCAGGGTAGAGCAGACGGGGATGTGATGTTGTTTACGATCTGTCCCTGAACCCGATGCCTCCTTTGAGCCCTGGTTTGTTTGTTCAGGGCTGGAGTTTGACCAAAACAAGCCTCCCTGGGCAGCTCCACTGAAATTCGGGAAGCCAGGGAACAACAGAAAAAAACATAGCTGTAAGCAGCCTCTAAAAGGAGAGAGCTGTGCTGCAAGACGGGGTGGGATGGGAGGGATGCTTGGGATGGGATGGGACAGGGTGGGATGTTTGTGATGGCATGGATGGAAAGAATGGGATTGGACCCAGTGCCCCACTGGGGCTGGGTTGAGGGGGCACTGCTGCCACAGCTGCCCAGATGTGCAGCCCCACTTTGCCTGTGGCTGCCTGCTCTGGACAGGGCCATGAGCACCTGTGGTGGGACCCCTGGCTCTCTGTCTTGCTCAGCCATGCCCAAAGGCTGCCCTCATGCTGGGAGAAGCTCAGAGCAGGGCTGGGCACACAGGGCACAAAGACACCAGGGCACAGGGACCCCAGGGCTGCCTGTGCCCAGCAGAGCCAGCAGGTCCCACAGTGATGGAGATTCGGTGCCACTGGGTTGTCGCTGGCCCCGCTGATCCCTCTGTAACCCCCCGGGCCGTCTTCCAGCAGAGCCATGGTTCAACGTTTTCCCAGCTTTTGAGGAATTTGTCCTCTAGGATGGGACAAGGAACAACCCTGCACGTCCCTGTTGCCTGCCCTGTCCCCCACTGTTGGGATGGTTGCCCAAGCAGTGCGGCTGGCACGGGCCACCCCTGGGACCCCCACTCAGTGTGTTGGCCCCATCTCCATCCCCGAGTGCTCTGGGGGCTCGGTACACACCTCAGTTGGGGCATCACCCAGGAAATGAGGGTGCAGAGGCACACAGGTCCCATTGCACCCCAGTGGGACAGCACAGGATGCTGGATGTGGCTCTGCTGGGTCGGTGACAGCTGGGGACAAGCCGCTTCCCCTCTTATCAGCTCAGGCACCCAGGCACTCAGGCATGGGGTGCAGGGTTTAGGGGCCCCCCAAGAGGTGTCCCCTGGGATGAGCTATTCCTGGGCCTGACGCAGGCAGCCCTGCTTGGCTGGTGGGGGCTTCAGAAAGGAAATGCTGCTTCCTGCCTCAGGCGCTGGGGATGGGGGTGGGGGAGGGAAACCCTCTGGGTGCACAGCCCCTCTGGTGTGGCACCCCACCCTGCACCCACCCATGGGTCACAAGGCCACCCAGGAGCCACAGGTACCACACAAAGTCTCACCAAGTGCTGGGAGCTTTGGCCAAACCCATAAGGGGGAAAACGATGAATCTGGAGAGATTTTGGCGGCCTCTGCCCTTAGGTCCCTCACTCTGCCACCAGCCAAACCCCTTCCTAGTATCCTGACCCAGAATAAGGAACACTGAGCTCCAAGAGATGCCTGGCATGGCCAACCCAGCTGGGAACACAGGGAGCCCTGTGGCAGGGATGGACAGCGAATACAGCCTCAGTGGGACGAGCTCTGGGTGAGTGATCTGCAGCTCCCATCCCCTCCACACAGACAGCACCTGATGGCAGGGAAAAGCTGACCTGGCTGCTCAGGTGGGCACAGTCCCAAATGTCTCCAGCTGTGCTGCCGGAGCAGGGAGTGGCTCGGGGATGCTGCGTGTGTAGGTGCTGGACACAGACTCCTGCCCACACCACCCTGCTGCCTGTGCCCCCCACACCCCACATCCTACCTTCAGCAGCCACTGGGTGCTGTTCTCCAGGATCCTCTCGAGGTGCTGCAGGCGCTGGGCAGCCCCGTGCCCGGCATGTGCAGTGCCGGCCGGCGAGTCCCGCTGCAGCAGCGCGTTGGCCGGGCCGGGGGCAGGGCCGGGGGAGGCCGGGCAGGGCAGCGGGTCAGCCTCGGGCAGCACGAAGGTGTAGCTGCAGTGACCGTGCTGCACGCGGTGGTAGCGCCGGCGCCCGCCCCCGTCCAGGGCCCGGCGCTGGGCTCTGGTGGCACACAGGGCCGTCGTGGCGCAGGTCAGGGCCACGAGGCCAAGGCTGAGCGCCCACATGGCACAGAGGCCCCCACGGTGCCGGGGTGCAGGGAAGGCACCGGCTGTGCGCTCTGTGCCGGGCTGGGTCAGTGGGCGCTCGCGTCGAGCCGCGGAGATTTCGGCATTTCCTCCCTCTGAGCCGGCGCTGGCCAACCCGGCCTTTTATCGCCAGCACTCGCAGGGGGAGAGGGGAGGGAAAAAAAAAAAAAGAAAAGAGAAAAAAAAGAAAAACAAAGGGAAAAATCTGTTTAAAAACAATACTTCTATCTTTTCTCTCTCCTCTGAGCCCACTCTGGGGAGATCAAGTT
>NW_020955641.1:120368-139199 GCF_003031625.1 Empidonax traillii | reverse complement strand
TTTTTTTTTTTTTTTTTTTTTTTTTTTTTTTTTTTTTTTTTTTTTTTTTTTTTTTTTTTTGGTGGATGGAAAAACGGGGGTGATGTGGCCTGGGCAACATGGCAGGAGCTGGTTGGGAGCTCCCACCATGGTGTCCCAGCTCCTGTGCTGGTGCCTGCTAGGTACCCACGTGCCGTTCTGTCTTCGGCTTCTTCTGTCGCTTTTTGCTTTTATTTCTGGGTTCGTTTTTCTCTGGAACAGAAAAAAGGAGGAGAAAAGCAGGGCTTAATGGTTGGCTGGGCAGTGTGATACGGCCTGAGCCCCATCTGTGGGATGCTGATTCCATATCCTCCCTCAGGGGTTCGTGTTGGACCCAGTTTCTGATTTTTGGGATCCCAGAGCCCTCTCAGGGTCATAAAACAGCAGTGTGGGTCTGTGGGGGGTCGGGGTGTACTGGTGGCATGGGCAGAGCAACACTGGTGTTTTGTCCCCACAGCTACCATGGCTTGACTCTAAATCCTGACACCCCAAAATCCCCAGGAATGGGCTGGGGCAGCTCAGCCACGGTGGGGGCTGCCCAGAGGCACCTCAGCTTCTCTCTGAGCAAGGACTGGGGATGTTGGAGAGGGATGGTGGTTGCACCAACACCCCAAAACCATGGCACAGACACAGCCAGCTCTGCTGTGGGGTGGGAATGTGCCTCCCTTCCCTCTGGAAAGGAAGCTGGGAAGGTGCTGCCCCACGGGACCCAGGCATGGGCACTGTGACGATTTGGGCATGGTGGGCAGCGGGGTGGCCTTGGGATTCATCCATGTGTAGGTGCTAAAACTCTCCCCAGGAATGCTCTCCATGTGTGGGGGCTCCTTATCCCGGTGGCACAACCGACACGCCAGTGGAGCCTGGATGCATCCCAGTAAGGCCAACCCCCTGTCAGCCTTCCAGGGACCCAGATCTCTGCTCACCCCAGGGCGCTGCCCCACACACGCTCCAGCTGACCAAGGTGTTGGTGCTGAGACACCAAAGAAGCAGGGATTCAGGATAAACCCCGGGCTCCAAAGGGAAGGGGGGGGGGGGTCCATGCTGGGGAACAGAATGGTTGTCCCAAAAGCTGGGCAGCTCTGTCTCTCCTTCCCCGACTGCATCAGCTCCGATCTGAGTGACGTAGGGAGGGTCCAGTGGTGCTCTCCCCACACAGCCCCCGCACGAGGGGCACAGGGACCACGATCATCCCCGGTGCAGTGTGTGACAGCACTGCTGTCCCAGATCCCTTTCCAGGGCTCCAGCTCTTGTCCTGCCCAGCTGTTTTTCAGCTCTGATCTCCCAGACAGTTGCCACCCACAAAGGAGAGGGCACGGCACGCACGCCAAGCGTCTGGAGAGAGCGGGACAGACACCCAAGGCAGATTTACAGTGGTGTGAGGGGTTTGTGTCTCGGCCAAGCGCGGCGGCTTCTCCCTCCCAGCCACCCGGATGGCTCAGAAGTGGTGGCACAAATCTCTCATCACACGGTCAGGTCCGGCCGCCTGCCCTGGCTCGCCCGGGCTGGGGGTGTCTCGGCTGCATCAAGTGAACTCCCCGTCCTCCTCCACCATCTGGATCCCATAACGCAGCGCTTGGCCGGGCGGGCAGGAGCCTGGGAGCGAGGGCAGGAACATGCTCTGCCACGGCGGGGACACCGAGCAGCCTGCCCCGGAGCTGGGCACACGGAGGGGCCGCCCTCTCCTGCGGGGGCTGCTTGGGGGGGCACTGATAGAATTCCCTCTGACACGGATTCCCCTCTGACAGGGGTCAGACCTGTCTTTGAAGCTGATCACAGATAGTGGCCTCGAGAATAGAGTCCTGCCATTCCCTGAGACCACCGCTATAGCCTCAGGGCTCCCATCTTGCAGGAGCAGAAGCCTGAGCAGAGGCAGGAGGCCAAGCACTTTTCTGGGGTGCCACTGCCTTCCCAGTCACCTCACACAATGGAGTGCTCCCAAAACGCTGGTACCACAGTCCCCACTAGTGGGACCAGCTGTGTGCCAGGCAGGGCTGGGCACGGGCACGGTGCCACAGGACACGGTGCTCCGGAGCAGCCTGTCCTCCCATGCCAAACTTCTCGCATCAAACTGTCACCAGCTCTGCGGGTCCAGAGCTGGCACAGCCCAGCAGGGAGGGGAACATCCTCAAAATCGATGCCACCTGGCACCCCAAAGACGTGAGCTGGGGCCTGGGTGGGGAAGGGAATCAGCTCCTCTGTGCTGTCAGCAGGAAAATATTACTTATGATTGATGGCACTGGGATGAAGCCGCTCTCCTGGCTTCACGGCCCCAGCCCAGCACACACATCCCCTGCTATTGCCCCCCTTCTCCATCCTTTTTCTCTCCACCCTCGCAGTCCTGTCCTCCCTCGTCTCTGCCACGCTGGCGGTGCCGGCCGGGGCTTCCCACGGCACAGAGCAATCCCGCAGCTCCGAACCGCAACCCTCAGCGGCTCAGATCTGCTGCCAGGCCCTGCAGATCGGTATCTCATGCATCCCCCTTTCTGCCAGTTATTAAGCGGAGATTTATTAGGGTAGCTTCAGTCCAGCCGTCTGCATCCAAAAATGACATCAGCCATGTCCCGGTTCCCATCACCAGCCCTGCACCCGCGCACGCACCGCCCGGCCGGGCCCTGCCGCAGGTCTGGGTGCTGCGGGAGGTGGGGGGATCCCTGAGCTGGGGGGGGATCCCTGAGCTGGGGACCCCTCAGCCTGGAGACGAGCTGGGGGGAGGCTCAGGAGCACAAGTGAACAGCTGGATGGATAAACCACAGAGAAGGACTCTGCCCTGGGGTGTCTCCCAAAACTTGGGCCATCAGAGATTCCCCCGGGTCCCCCCTGCTCCACGAGTGCTCCGTGTAATTTTGGGGCTTGGAGCCTTTTGCAGGAACCTCCCCTGTGGCTCTCAACCCTCCCGGCTACTCAGCTGCAGTGCAGAAAGCCCCATCCGTGCCATTCCCTTCACACTGTGGCAGGAGGGGAGCCGGAGCTCGGCAGCCTCATCCCACCGTGGCAGTTCCTGTCCAGCGTGGAAGGGGACATCGGCCGGTCCCAGGCAGTCTCAGGGGCTGCCAGGTGGGAGCAGCCAGCCCTAGGGCTGCTCAGCACATGTGCCTGAGACGGGCGGCTCTCCCCAGAACCAGCCTCAAAATGCCTGGGAGATGACAGCATGGCTCTCCAGCCACTGCCAGACCCCTGCTGCCACCGTCCCGCTCCCGCAGCTCCTCTCGGGGCTCCCCTTGGAGGGTCACGAAGCCGCCCCCAGTCCCGACACGGCGCTCACCTCCCGGGCAGTGCTTCTTCATGCGGCACCTCCTGCTCTCCTGCCGAGCGGGACAGGCAGCCCCCTCCTCCCGGGCAGCCTCCGGCACCTCCCGCACCCGCGTCTCCACGCCCCACTTGCAGCCGCAGGTCCGGCTCTCGTGGGTGCAGGCGCTCCACTCGCTCCACGGGCCCGGCTCGCACGTCTCTGCGGGGACAGGGGGGGCAGGAGGAGGACGGTGACCCCGCGGCACCAGGCACCCCTGGTGGGCACCAGGCATCCCTGGTGGGGATGGTGGGCACGGGGTGAGGGGTGTTGCTTACCTTGACACTCGCGGGTGCCGGGCTGTGCCGCGGTGCTGGGGGGGCACTGCCGAAAACACTGGCCCTTGTACAAGTAAAACTTGTCCTTGCACTTCATGCAGAAGTCTCTGCTGAAGCAGCTCTCGCAGCTGGGCGACCTGCACTCTGCCGAGAGGGACGGCAGGTCAGCGGGAGAGCCCAGGACACGTGCCACCCCACCGGGCACCCAAAACCTGCGGGGTGCAGGCTGCAGCTCCGGGCAAGGGGAAAGGGGAGGAAGCCCCACAGCCCGGCTGCCCCCTGGATCCGTGCCTCCGTGCCGCCAGGGATGCTGCAGGAAATGAAGCCATCGCCCTTCCCACAGCACCGCGACCTCCAGGGCGGCCAGGGGAGCAGGGGGGCACCAGTAGGAGCAGGGGTGCGCCGGCTGGCGCGGGACGTACTTGTGCATCTGTTGACCTCCAGACCCCGCACACCGAAGTAGCCGGGCGGGCAAGTGTGGACACACATCCCGTACTGTCGGATGCCGTCCCTCCAGATGAGCAGGAAGAGCCGGTGGTGGCAGGTGATGCAGCCGTTGTCCTCAGAGCACAGGATGCAGCCTGTGCAGTTTTCCAGCATGCCGGCACTCACTGGAGGGACAAATGGAGGAGAGGGGCTGTGGCCTGGCGGCAGCACAGGTGCCGAGGGGCCAGGGAGGGTCCCAGCCCCGTGGCAGCCCCTCTGCGACGCACCAGGGTGATAGCAGTGTCCTGTCCCCCTGCAAACACCTCCCTACCTCCCTCCGCTCCCTAAATTCCCCCCCCCTCTGCCTGCACTGGCAGCGTGGGGACACACAGATGCCATCGCTCCACTGGGCATCACTGATGGCCTCCGTCACCCCGAGGTCCAGACTGAGGGTTTGCCTCGTGCCCAGCACTGCCCATGAGTGTCAGCCTGAGGCCCATCCCCAGCCCGCTGTGCCCAGCCCGTGGGAAGTGAAACAACCAGTGGGTCAGCGGGTGGGAATATGCTCTGACCTGGATTAATCAGTTGATGCCTGTTAAGTGTCAGGGGACAAAGAGCACTTTGGAAGTACTCAAGAGGAGCCAAGATAAGGATCTGTCTGGTTGCTCAAGAGCCTCTGCCGCCTCCCTGGCTGCCTTCCCCATGATTCTGACCTGCGGGAGGGCTGCTGACCCTGAGGTGGTCTCTCCTCCCTGGGGGACAAGGACAGGGTGCCAACACCTACTAGTCCATGGAGACACCACCAACCACTCCTGCTCCCCAAGCTGTTTCCCTGCACCTATGGAAAAGCAGCCTGGAGGGATGCTCCTGTCACAGGAGCATTTTGGGAGCTGGGGAGCTAAGCCCTGAGCTTAGGGACACTCTGGGAGCCCTGGGGGCTGTCTGGGCATCACCATAAGGGGCCACCAAACTCCTTTCACAAAGGCGTCCAATGCCTTCAAAGCTGAGCAGTGGTGACAGTGCCAGCAGCCCTGGCATTGCAAGCTCAAGCCCTGGGCTCTATAGAATCACAGAATCACAGAATGCTTTGGGTTGGAAGGGACCTTAAAGCTCATCTCGTTCCAACCCCCTACCGTGGGCAGGGACACCTTCCACTAGACCAGGTTGCCCCAAGCCCTCCACCAGCTGGGTGCTGCCTGGCACAGACAGAGGTTCAGCCCTGGCAGTGATGCCTGGCACTGGTCCCCTCTGACCCCAGGAGCTGCTGCAGAAGCACCCCACGGCCACAGGGCCTGGACAGAGGGGCTGGTGGAAGCAAAGGTTGATGCTGGAGAAGCTGGGGAGGTGCTGGCAGAGGGTGCTGGCAGACCATGATGGCACACGTCGACTCGCAGTCCTGTGTTCTGGACCCTGGCACAAGGCAGTCCCTGGTGCCACGGTGCCATACAGTTGTTGCCAAGCTGGCTCATCCCAGTCCCCTCTCCGGGGCACAGGGGTCGGGGAGGCAGCACTGCCTTCATTAGAGCTGCGTCTGTTGGGAGCCCTAAGGAAGCACCTTGGATCCATTAAGTTGTTATGGTCTCCGTTACATATTTACCAAACGCTGACAACATTTGTGTTCCTGGCTGCAGCTGGAGAGGCTTCCCTGGAGACCCAGGGATTTACGAGCCTCCTTCCCTTCCCTAATTCTTTTTGATGTTTTTCTTTTGCTACTCTCCTTCCACCCCAGCCCGAGTAGGGAAGGTGGGGAGCCCTGGGAGGGCTCCAGGGCCTCCGTCCTCTCACTGGCTTTGGAAATAGCCCCGTGGTGTGGAGCTGGGAGAAGCTCCTCCACCCTGCAGGGCTGCCAGCATGGCACACACCTTTGCCATCAGGAGCAACACTGTGAGCAGCCACGGAGCTGTGACACTCAACAGAACGTGGCTCACACCAAAACCACGGAACTGGGGATTAGAGAGAAGCGGGGGGTTCCTCTCCCCCTGCCCAGAGTCAGTGGAAGATCGCAGGGCTGAGCTGGGATGGGCACTGGGCGGGGGGCACAGCGGGTACCTGCGCTGTGCTGGACATGTGTGTGATGTCCCCATGCCTGCCCACCCTGAGCCCAGCCCTGCCACCGTGAGGTCTGTGGGCACTGGACAGAGTCTCTGGGGCACTGGGCTGCCCAGACCAGACCAGTAGCAGCAGGGTGGCTCTGGGGTGCTGCAGCATCCCTCATGGCTCCCAGCCCCCAGAGACTGTACCGGCCCTTCTCTGCTCTTTATCCCAGGGGATATAACGCGTTTGAGGTGTGAAGCCATGGCCAGACTGCCAGGTGCTGCCAGGACCTGAGGCCCTGGAACATCCCAGAGCATTGGGCCACTCAGCATGAAGCACCAGCAGCTGATGCCCCATGGCACTCAGAGCTGCTCTGGGTGCCAGGTTGTTTCCCCCATCCAGGGTGTTTTGGCCACCAGCCTGGCCACCCACATCTGAACACACACCTACTGCCACCACATGCCTTTAATACGGAACAACTTAAAGGAAATCTGCCCGGGGCTCCAGCCCCAAGCCCTGGTCCTGCCAGGTCCTGTCCCTACCCTGGCACAAGCTGGCCCCCAAACCGAGCCATTCATGGCACAGAGCTGAGCACCAGCCCTGGCCCTGCTCTTGCAGCCGGCTGGCACTGCCCGGCACTGCCCGGTGAGGGGACATGAGCCAGTGCCCAACGGAGGGTGCACGTGCCTCGGCACAGCCCCAGCACTCCCTGCCTTTACCCGGGCACTGAGCAGCAGCTTGGTTGGTGCCTCTACCCAGGGGAAGGACGGGCAGGGGACAGTCAGTGTCTGCCGTGGCTCTGAGCATCCTTCCAGGAGGTTTTACTCCCCGCACACTTAGTGCGTTACAGATGGTCTCCAATGAGGCCCGAGGGGATGGGTTGGGGGAATGTTGGTTCCTGGCACCCTCCAGCCCCGGTTCACAGCTCCTGCTCGTTCCAGGCAAGCAGGACAGGCAGCCTGGTGTCCCCAAGCCACCCCACAGCACCAGAGCAGGACAAGCCCACCACACGCACCATACCTTGCTTCTTCCATCGGTTCTGCGTGAGCATTTCCATGGAGCTGATGAATAACAGCAACATGAATATTATCCACTGCATCTGGGCAGGAGTGATTTCGGGCAGGGAAGGAATCAAATCATCCAAGCGGCTGGCGGGCTCGGCTCCTGCCAGAGCCGGTGAGGGGCGGTGGGAGGGCGAGGAGCGGCTCCGAGCTCACACCATCCCACCCCGGGCTCCGGGAGCGCAGCCACGATTCAGGGGCAGCATGAGCCGGTGACACCGGGGCAGGCTGGGGCTGTCAGGCCCGGGGAGCTCTCATGGTGGCGGGGAAAGTGCCGGCTGCTCCGGAGAGCTCTGCCTTTATAGCCAGTGTCAGCCCCCCCTCCTCACCCTCCCCTTCAAAATAATAATAATCCTAAAAAAAAAAAATCCCTCAGCAGCAACAAAGCGACTGGCAAACGCCCTGGCTGGATCCCCCCGGAGCGCTCCAGCCACCACCTCGGCTGGGAACTGTCCCGCCGTCCCGCCGCGGTCCGACTGTCCCGCTGCCATCCCAGCGCCGGGGTCACAGCGAAGCCCCCTGCGATTTTGGGGGGGGTGGAGCCAGGCGGGTGACGCTGCCTAAGCCAGCCCCCCCTCCCCTCGGCTCAGCCCCCCCAGGCTCAGCCCCTCGCTCCCGGCCCCGGGCAGGGCTGAGCCCCCCGGGCAGGGCTGAGCCCCCCGGGCAGGCCGGTCTTTGGGAGCCGTGGTGGGTCTCCGGCAGCTCCGGCGACGGCTGCGGGTCTGCCCCGGCTGTCCCCAGGATTGCAGCTGACTCTGATTTTCCGAGCGCCTCGTAACTCACCTCCCTCCGAGCTGCGGGAGCGGAGCTGAGCCGAGCCGAGCTGTGCCAAGCCAAGACGGGCTGCACGGAGCTGTTCCTGGCTCCCACGCGGCTGTCCACACCCCTTGTCCCACACTGTGCTCCCCAAAAGCCACCCTGGAGGCACGACCCCCAAGGGGGATGCAGGACAGGAGAGGAAAGGGGCTTATCTGTGACACCCCACTCTCCAGGTACCCAGAGTGACCTAGAGAGGCAGGTTCCCATCCTGGGAGCCCCATGTGCCCCACATGTGCCAGCCCTGTGCCAGGAGCTGTGCTCTGGAGCAGCCTGGTGACCTCCTGACCAGGGCTTCAGGGCCACTGGCCACCAGTGACAGTCCCAATGACAGCCCTGATGACACTGCACCCACCCTTGGCACCGTCAAATGCAAACCCAGCACACGGTGCTCCTCTCCTCCCCTTGGAGAGAGCACGGGGGGGTCCCTGGGGCAGATGCTCACCCACCTGCCCATCCCTCATCCCAGCTGGCTGCAGGGCTCCTTCTCACCCAGGATGCTCCAGGTCTGCCTTACCTGGGAGGGACAAACATGTTGGGCACTCCTGAGCCCGAGCAAACTCATTGCACCGGGGAGGGCCACCCACAGGGACATAGTGTCACCCACAGGGACACATCCATCAGTGTCCCAGGATGTCCAACCATGCCCAGGGACAGCACATTGGGGTTACTCTTCTCCTACTCCCCAAATTCCTCCCTCCTTCTCGCCCTCTCTCCTCCAGCTCCCCTGAGCATCTCTCTCCCCCGTTCCCATCGGGTACCGCTGTGTTTCATTCCTGAAGGTTAATGATCAGACAACAAAGGAAACATTTCAGACCCCTTTGGCCTTGTTATAGGAAACTAGGAGTAATAACGGAGAAAACCAGTAGTAATAATGGTTGGAATCACTTTAGGTGTTTTTTTTTTTTTCTAATTATTAAATAAATTGAAAAATTACACATAAAATGCAGGTTTGCAGCCTCTGGCTCAGCCAAAGTTTCCATGAACAACCAAAAGTGCAGCACGGCGTCACCATCGGTGGTCTGCATGGGCTGGGGAGGGCTGTGTGGGCATGGACATGGCACTGCCATCCCAGTGTAGAAAAACAGGGATATGGGAATGGCACTGGAGATATGTGAGTGTCTCCAGATCCCAGCTACAGGCAGCTGCAATGGTGTGGATGGCTCTGACCTGGAGGTGACGTGGGTGCCACGGGTCAAGGAGCTGCCACAAGCCCTGCTGGGTGCCAGCCCAGGTTCCTGGGAGCCAACAGGGAATTTCCTTGTCCAGACCTGGAAGCCAAATGCTGGTCAAAGGCCAGGGAAGCACCTCACCCCTGGTCACGTTCTCTGGCTGCTGGCACAGGCAAACGGATGTCAGCAGGAACCCTGCCAGGGTGACCCCTCGCAGGAGAATGCACTAATTAGACCGCTGTCATTAGTGCTGGATCCTTAGGGCAGCACGTGGCCATTGCTCAGCCCATCCCTGGCTGTGTGGGATCACGGGGGATTTTCCAAGGGCAGCAGCGCAGCCATCGCCACGTCCCTGCTGGTGGGTGCCGGGAGCAGAGAAACCCTCTCATTCCCCTCAGTTATGACAAACCCAAATGATGGTGGGAAGGCATGAGGTGGTGTCCCCTGGTTAACTGGGTGCCTGGCACCCCTCTGTTGTGCTGGGATATGTTTGGTGAAGGTGCCAGGGCAGCACCCGCGGTGACTCAGGGGTGATGCTGGGGAGAAGCGAGGCTGAGCCGCGGGTGCTGCTGGCAGCTCCCGGCTCCTCACACAGCCCTGCTCCACGCCAGTGCAGAGGGAATGAAATGTTCCTCATCCGCCTTCCAAAGCAGAAGGGAGAAAGTGTCCAGAAAGATAATTCAGAAAGTTTGTTTGACACTTGAGCACACTTTCATCTTGGGAAGAATCTTGGTGACCTTCCAAGGCTGCACCGCCTGCTTCCCGGCACGGCCGGCGCCCCAGGGCACACGCCCGTGGCACCATCCCAGAGGCTGCTTTTGGGATGCTCGGGGCTCTGGAAGGGACAGCATGGTCCCTCCAGGTCCACGAGTCAGCAGGGATGCTGGCACAGGGGTAGTGGCACAGGGAGGCAGGCACACAGATGTTGGCAGAGGGATACAGGCACAGGGATGTTGGCACAGGGATGCAGGCACAGCAATTGCAAGCACAGGCTTGCAGCACAGGGCTGTTGGCACAGGGGTGCAGGCACAGGGATGCAGATACTGCAGTGCAGGTACACGGGTGTGGACACAGATGCAGGCACAGGGATGCTCCTGGTCGAGGCAGTAAAGTGAGAATGAAATGTCTGGAGCTGGCTGGCAGCAGAAAGAAACAGGAAGGGGCAGGGGGATGGAGGGAGCTTGTGGATGAGGGCAGGGGTTTCTCTGCAGGTGCCATGAGGTCCCAGCAGCCAGGAGGAATATCCTCCGGTGCAGGGGCCCTGGTGCATCCCAGTCGATGAATGTGGGTTTGATCAGGGGAGGGTTTGAGCGGATGGTAGTGGATAAGGGAAAAAATACTTGGCATTCCTCTCCCATCATAACAAGCCCAGATGCTTGGACGGTGGCAGCCCACTTCCCACAGGAATGGAAAGTCACAGCCACTCTTGCGCCAGCTTGGCAGAGTCCCTTTCCCTGCTCTTATGAAATGCCGGCTCCACCTCAGGCCGCCCCGCAGCCCTCACTGCATCCTGTGACACGGCTGCCTCCACCACCCGGCTCCCTGGCCCTGCCACTGCCCATGACCCCGCTCCGGGGAGGCAGAGCTTGGAGCAGGGAGACCTGCTGGGAACGGCTAAGTGGCAGATTTACTACTGGTGCCAGAGCCTGGTGCGGCTGGTGCTCCTTCCCACATGTGGACATGCTTGGAATACCTGGACCAGCACAGCCCTGAAAGGGAGGAGAGCTCTGCTGGGCCGATGCCATGGGAAGTTCTAGCGGGAAGCAGCTCCTGCCTGACCAGAGTTGGGGGGAGCAGCCCATCTCACCACCTCTTGTATTGGCACAGAGCTGGTGAGATCTCTTAGTGCTGGGATGCCATGAGCTCTCCCAGACAAGGAGGAAGGTGTGAAGGTGGCTGACTTCACTGCTGATGTCAGCCAAGGGCGTCCTGCAGTATGCTCATGGCACATTTTCTCTCCTTCTCCTGCTCCTCCTCCTCATGCCATGCTCCGGTCATTCCTGGGTTCGTCCTGCCTGCCACGCCGGCTGCTCCCAGGGGATGTGGCACCCCAAGAGGTTTAAGTTTTGCCACAGATAAAATCCTTCATCCCAGAGCAATCTCTGGAGCTCAGGCTCTCCTCCTGCCAGCACGGCTCCTCTGGCTCGCTCCGGTCCTGGCCGCTGGTGCGACTGCGCAGCTTTGGAGCACTCTGGCTGCCAAAACAGGAGCAAAACCCAGACAGGGAATTGGCGTCAAGTGGTGCCGAAGGCCGAGGGGCAGCAAGAGGAGGAGAGGGAGCTGGGAGGAAAGGGAAGGCGAGCAGAGAGATGGGAGGGAAGGTTTGGTGTCGAAACTGAATTCCCGCTCCGTGTCAGCAGAGCAGATTTCCAGTGTTTATTTTATCTCTTTAGTTGAGCCCCTTTGAGGCAGAATATATTAAATGGCCTGACTTTATATAATAGAAATAATTGAAACAATACTCCTGCTTCCAGCCGCAACGTGCCGTGATTTCAGCCAAGAGTGGCCAGCCTGCCTCCTCGAGGTGGTGGGGACAGCCGCCGCCGCTGGCGCTTGTTCGCTGGTTATTGTTGACACATGTCAGCATCGCCTTCCAATTTCCGTACAGCTGTCAGAGCGGCAAGAACACCCGGCGGCTGGCGCGGGGTGGGCTCGGTGCCGGCCAGCGCCGACGGGCGCTGGGAAGGAAGGGCATCATCCCAGCGGGATGGGCTCCTCTGCAGTCAGAGGGTGATGGCTCAGCTGGGATTCCTCAAGGAGAGGTGGCTTTTGGGCAGCGCTCTCAGGTAGCCAGGAGATGAGGGTGTTGGAACGGGGAGAACCTTGGGAGGAGGGAGGGTGCACTGGCTCACTGCAGGAACCATCGTTCTGAGACCTTGGTGTTCAGTGGAGAAGGTGAAAGAAGGAGATGGACATGAAGGCTGGTGGTTGTTGAAGTCTTTATTCAACTCGTGTCCAGCAGTGAATGGGACTGGGACAGAAAAAGCCCCTCAGCTCCATCATCCCTGCAGAGAAAGGCTCGCTCTGAGTGCCATCCTCGCAGCCAACGTAAATCTCCATCCCACGCAAGCCACTGAAACTCTGTCACTGAAACTCTGTCACTGAAACTCTGTCACTGCTCCTCAAGTAGAGCTGGATGGATGAAACAAGAGCAAACACGATGGTGAGGAGTCCCCCACGTTAAGCCAGGCCATAAAACAACTCCCACCCCTTGGCAAGGTTCCTGGCAAGAGCTGGCAGGAGGTGAGACTAAGAACAAAAGGCAGGGAGGGTCTTTGGGAAACTGAGACACAGCGTGAAAACTGCTCCAGAATCTCTTCCTGCCATTGCAGCCATTCCCCCAGCTGTGCACAGCGGGGGGCTCAGGGAAGGTTTCTCCAAGGAAAGGCAGAAGGTGGAACGTGTGGTGCAGGGCAGGGAGCCTGGGGTTTGTGACTGCAGGTTATTTTGCTGTCAGGGAGCTGAAATTCCCCAGGGGACTTGGGTGCTTCTGCTGCTCCCGCTGTACCCCTCAGCCTGGGCACAGCCAGCACTGCTCTCCCAGCAAAGCCAAAGCACCAGTGACCACGGAGCATCCTCTGTGGCAGATGTGACTATCGACTTCCCTGCAATGAGAATCATGTGTTTGTTACTGGAAGGGAGCGAGGCAGCGGTATTTTAGTAGCTGGCCCTCTTCTGTTCTCCTAAGAACCATTAATGCCAAATTCCGATAGATTTTTTTTTTTTTTGAATATTTGGGCTATTTAAGGAAACTATTGAGAAAGATGGAAGCATCAGTCAGATGGATGTTCCTGGCTCCACGTGAGACAGCACTCAGAAGTCCCATCCTTTTTCAAATAATTTTAATGTGACTACATGGTTCCCTCTTGCACATCATTCCCCAGGAGGGTAAATCCTCTGACTCTGGTGGATGACTCTTACCAGCTGGAATTCAGCAGAGGACAAAGGCTTTGGGCAGGCTCCTGGTTGGGGATGGGGAAATTCCCCCCAGCAGCCGCAGAGCCCGGGGAGGGCTGTGGAGGCAGCTGCTGAGCTCGTGGCTCCAGTGCCCTCGGCCAGCCCTGCCCATGCCCCACTGCAGCTGCAGCTCCCTGTGCATGTGCTGCTGGTGAGGGGCTGAGGTGCAGCCAGGAGTGAGTGGGGTGCCCATCTGAGTGCCCTCAGGGAAGGAAAACCTGGGGTTTGTGGCTGCACCTGCACCCCAGCATGTGCCAGGGCTGAGAGCCCGATGCTGGAGTTGGAATCGCCCATCTGGGACTCAGCTGCCGAAGGCTGCGATGGTGTCTCTGTCTCGGAGTTTACTTTTAAGCCATTTTGCTGAAAATCCAACCCCAGTGTGCCAGCTCTGGGTACTGCCCTGGATCCTCTGGCTGCAGCTGAACTTGGACCTTCGTATCATTCCAACCCTTGTGGACCCTGGCAGCAGGATTTGATCATTCCGTGACAAAAGCTGGAGGCTCCTCAGCTCCTGCCTGCCCTGGCCGAAGCTGCAGGGATGTGCTCATGCTTTGGACACCAAGCCAGGAGGAAACGGCCTGTCTAGGAGTTTGTCCTTCTATGGACCCTGTTGTGCTGGCACAGGAATGGGAAACACCCATTTTAAGTTTGTAGTCCACAAAGTGGGAATCGGGGCTTTGGGTGTCCCACGGGGACACCGGTCCATCCTCACCATCCCAGTATTGGGCTTGTGTCCTCACCCTGCTGACATCCCAGCTCCTGGCTCTGTCCCTGTGTCTGTTGGGCTCTGCCTCCCACCCTTCCCCTCCGGCACAGCCTGGGGATGTGGCACAGCAGGGCCAGCGTGGATCATGATCACCAGCCCTGCTGCAGTGACCGGTGCCCCAGGGCCGTGTGCCACGGTGAAGTGTAAAGGTTTTGTTTTTTTTCAGAATTAATAACAGGAGGAACACAAACTTCAATATTTCTGAAGTGAAAATAGAGTGATAATTGTATTTAGCCGACATTCAGGAAAATTATTACCACCTGGCAGCCCCATTTGTGGCTGACGTCAAAGAGCACCATAAACCACCGTCAGTTTGGAGAACACCAGGGGAAAAAAAAAAGAGAAAAGAGCAGAAGTTGTGACCTTTGTATTAAAAAACTCCAGGATCAGCAGTGCCCTGTGATGCTGGACAGAGCTGGTTCCTGGGGGCTGTTTGCCCTCAGGAGTTTGACTAATATGCAGGGGTGCCAGAGATGTGGTCCTCACAGGTCACAGGCAAAGTCATGGAGAAAAACATTCCCCTCTCCTTTTTCATGTTTTTTCAGCCTTTTATATCCTGTTTATGCCACTAACAAATTCAATTTTCAGGAGCTGGAATAAAGACAAAGTCTGAGCTGTTTCAAATGGGTTGCAGGCAGTTCCCACTCAAAGCACACAGAGGAGGTTCATCACCCCAAAAAGCATCGAATGGCAAGAGTGGGAAGAGAAGGGGGCTGGGGTGGGAGCTGAAGCAGTGCAGGGAGGGTGCCAGTGGGGTGTCCTGAGCCTCACTCTTCCTCCTGAGCATCTGTGCTGCTGCAGCCAGAGGAGGGACACAGGGGCACAGTCCCTGGACAGTCCCCAGTGCCATGGCCGGGCGCAGAGCCGTGGCAGCAGGATCTGGCTCATGGAAAGAATTCTTCACTTGGGGATTTGAGGAAAAAAAAAAAAAAAAAGATTAAATGAAGTAAAAAATGCATGCAGCACTGTGAAAGCAAAAGAAGAAAAAAAGGACATTTCCAAACATCCCCAGCCTCCTCCGTGCCCCGCAAGCACCCTGGGCACTCTCAGCTGCCACCTCTCCTCCCCATGGCATCTCACGGTTCCCTACCAGGGAGAGGCTCTGTCTTGGCTCAGGGGAGGCCACAGCAGAGAGGGGCATAATGACCTGGTGCCCTCATCTCTCTCCATCCATCCCTGCTCTCCCTTGGCTGTCTGGGAGGCTCCCAACAGCACCAACCCCGTCACCCATTGCAATAGTAAAGTCCCAGCACCTTCCTGCAGGCAGAGGGTCCCTCCTGCTGAGCCCTCAGCCCTGGCCTGGGGGTGCTCTGGTGTGCAGAGGGTATCGTGTTTCCTGGAACTGATGCTGCTCCGAGTCCCCTTGGGCTGGTGACTAAACAGACATCAGCTCTTCACAGGAGGAGGGATGTTCCTGTGCTAGGCCGTACCCAGGAACGGGGTCCCACGAGGGTCACAGCAGTGCTTCCCATGGGTGGGGGTCTTGAGGGTCCTGGCACAGCAGTGCTTGCTCATCAGGAGCAGGATGTGCCACGGGATCTTGGCTGCTTCCAATCACCGGCAGTGGGGGAAAATCCCATCACACTGTGATGAAAGAGTGATGTGTGGCACGGCCTCCCTGGGTGCAAAATGCCTCCTCCCAGAGGAAAAGGAGATAATTAAAGGCTACTGATGTTTTCAGCTGTCTAACAATGCTGGTTTGCTAATTTGAGCCCCCCTGGAAGACCACACAGCAATCCCTGAGCTCCCAGCCTCTCCCAGTTAGCCCAACGGCAGCGGGGCCAGCAACGGCTCCATCAGCCAAACCCACTCCGGTTCCGGTGCTCCCAGTTCCAGTGAGGCCGTGGGGACATCTGTCTGTCCCCACATGGGGATGAGCCCCACCTCTACTGACAATGGCAGGGCTGGGAACGCCTGGTTTTGCAGCTGGTTTGGGGTATCCCAGTTTGTGGCCATCCCAATGGCATCACGTTGAGTTCCACCCTCAACCAAACAACTGGAGATCACCAAGACCACAAACAAACAGCGTTTGATTAGATTATTTTTTTTTTTTTACATATTTTTTTCCCTGAAAAAACAAAGAGAAGCGAAGGACTCGTATTTCCTGTTCATGTGAAAGGAATTTGCGAGTGCGAGGCGGGGAGAGCGACGCTGGTGGCCTGGAGAAGCCACCACCTCGTGACTCTGGTGGCAAAGGGGGGCCAGGAGGTGGCTGACAGGGAGGCTCCTCACCCAGACACCTGCAGAGGGGCACGGGCTGGGGCACAGAGCCCTTGCCAAGGCTGCAGCTCCTAAACCTGTGTGCTGGGAAGGGGCAGGACGGCATGGCCAGGCCGGGGCTTGAGCCCCAGTGCTGCCAGGGTCTGAATGCCTCAGCAAAGAGGCAGCAGCTCCCAGCCAAGGCCTCAGGAAGGAATTTCAGAAAGTCCTTGGTGTGGCCTCTCTTTTCCTAGAACAGATCAAGAGCTGGGCTCTGCTCGGCAATCCTCTCCCGTCGCTTTGCCAAGTTCCTGGCGGGGTCAGAGGAGCAGAGCAGAGCAGAGCTGAGGAGGCCTCGGCACCCTGGGGCTGGGGAGAGGGTCTGCCTGGGCAGGGGGGTGTGGTGGGAAGAGGGGCCATGAGGTCAGGGCTTGCATCCCTGCATCCACACATCCCTGAATCTCTGAATCCCTCCATCTCTGCATGCCTGCATCTCTGCATCCCTGGAAGTCTGCGCTGTTCCCAGCTTCTTCAAACAGCCTGTCATTCTTCCCAGACGGCCAGCACTGCTGACTCTCCGGCACATCCTACTGCACCAGACAACTCTGCAGCCCTGGCATCTTGCTCTCAATTGAAGCTATGCATTCTCTGGATTCTTCTTTTTCCTTGTCATTAATGGAGAAAACTTGCTGCATGATTTTCCACATCAGCTCCTTCCCCTCTGCTGCGCTGTGACGAGAAGCACCAACCACCCTGGCTGCAGTGATGGGTGGACACCCTGGCACTGCAAAGGGGAGTCCTTGTCCTTGGTCCCTTGAGACAGAGGATGCTGCAGCCCTGGGTTTGAGTTTCCCAATCCCTGGAAGTGTTCAAGACCAGGCTGGAAGCGGCTAGGAACAATCTGGTCTAGCGGAAGGTGTCCCTGCCCATGGCAAGGCAGCTGGAACTGGATGATTCTATGATTCCCAAGGCCTCCAACTCCCTCCCCAGACCTGCTGAGCTGCTGCAGCCCCCACAAAACCCTGGAGAGGTCTCCCCCAGACCTTTGCCAGACACCAGCACAGCCCCAGCACCCTCCTCAAGGCACGCCTCGGGCAGGATGCTGAGGGGAAACCACGTCAGAGAGAGGCGGGATGCTGTGTGCCAGGGGTCCCGTGCCAGGCGGTGACAGGAACCAGGCAAAAGCCCCCGGGGGATTGGCAGCAGGACACTGGTACCATCCTGGCCCATCCCCCAGAACGGGACCTCCTGCAGGTCCTGGGGACAGGGGTGGCTGCAGGCGGAGGGAGCAGCAGTGTCAGTGCACGGCCAGTTCCCAATTTGCACCACCCTGGAACAATGACGATGACAGTGGTAGAAACAGAGATGAAAAATGTGTCTGTGATTTGGAGGAGCTGGAAACACCCAGTGCAGGGGATGGAGGGCGGCAGCCCCGGCAGCGAAAGGGGTCCCTAATGCCTCCAAGCTGTGGAGCCCTTCGTGGGGGGGCAGCTTGGCTTTCCACAGTCACAGCTCAGGAATAATTGGGAAGATTTTCATGTCGGGAATCCTTTGCAGGGGAGGGCGGTTTCAGGGCCTGGCCATGGCCTTTCATGTCTGCACTGAACGATTGTGAGGGGTTGGAAAGGCAGGCAGGGGCTCAGCAGAACTCCATGGCCTTGGGTGAAGGATCCCAGCCCTGCTCCCACATGGGGAGCAATGGAAAGGGAAAGGCTGAGTGGTGGGAATAACCACAGTAACCCAGGCCTTGGCAAACAGCAGGTCCCACTCCGGCACCAGCTTTGAGGCAGCAGCCACATCTTTCCAAGCCCTGGTTTTCCAGCCAGGATGGAGTGGGAGCAAGAGGGGACATCTGTGCCATACTATCCCCAGTTCCTGCCATGACAGGCAGCAGTGGCTGGTCCCACAGCCAGCCCTTCTCGAGCTTTTTCTCCTTTCCCTCCTGGAATTATGCCCTCCTTTTTTTTTTTTTTTTTTTTTTTTAATATAAAATTTTTCATAGCCTTTTAAACACTGTAAAAATTTAATACAAAGGAAATTAAAAAACCCAGAGGAACTATTCTCAAAATAATTTCACAATCCGCACATATCCCTCAGCAAATTGAATTTGTAGGAAATAAAGAACAAAATATGACAATAAAGGGCTTCTAAACAAATCCTAATGCATCACATATGGAAGTGCAAATGCCAGCCTGTGTGCAGGCACTCTAAAGAGGTGGGTGGTGTGGGGGCCAGGGGGCACAGCTCTGCCACCCTCAGCACTGCTGGGAGTCCCTGAGCCCATGAAGGAGCTGGGGGGGTGGGGGGGGGGGTTGGTGCCCCAAACATCACATCATGAACCCTGGCTGAGCTTGTATTCCTCGTGTCCCAGCAGCTCCAGCTCCTCCAGCGATGCTGACAGTGAGTCCTGTTCATCAGCCTGGATCCTGCCCAGTTTGGGGCCGTTTTCTATCAGTTAATGGGGAAAACTTCAAAGGATGTGGATCAGCCCTGCCAGGGTCCCACTGGGTGAGCTGGGGACCCCCTGCCTCGCAGCGATGCCCAAGGCATGACATTCCAAGGGCCACTCAGCCCTCTGGAGTCTTGGTGGCAGGGGGACATGGGTGCTTACTGCACCCCTACCCTCACACCCCCATCCCACGTGTACCCAAATCCATCCACCCTCACAAAAGCATCTCCTTCCCCAGATGTTCCTTGTCCAGCTGTGGCCCTGCCTCTCCCCCTTGGTTTTTTCCTCCTTCTATTAATAAACCTGGCACCTGGAGAGGAATTTTCCCTGTAAACACCCAGCCTCACACTTTAGTGACTTTTGTTCTGT
>NW_020955641.1:86989-120022 GCF_003031625.1 Empidonax traillii | reverse complement strand
ACGTGTACCCAAATCCATCCACCCTCACAAAAGCATCTCCTTCCCCAGATGTTCCTTGTCCAGCTGTGGCCCTGCCTCTCCCCCTTGGTTTTTTCCTCCTTCTATTAATAAACCTGGCACCTGGAGAGGAATTTTCCCTGTAAACACCCAGCCTCACACTTTAGTGACTTTTGTTCTGTGTTTTAATTAACGAACTGGAAAAAATGTCAATTGTTACCCACCACAGGCACGTGTGTCCCACAGGCTGCCAGAGCTGTGTCCTTCCTACTCAGTCCCATGCTGTGGTCACGGGGCAGAGCCACCCTGACCCTTTGCCAGGGGAAAAATAGGGGATATTTGAGGGTTTGCACCCAAATTGCTGTTGCAGTGCTGCACCCACACATGGCATTGCTTCAGGGGGGTCTGGGGGCTCTCCCTTGCCCAGACCCCCCCCATCCCAGATGGCCAATCCTGCTGGTTGACCACGGTGCAGCCCAGCCCACCAAAACTGGACCCCTTGCACTTTCTCACCACCCCCAGCCCCACTGGGCAGCACACTGGACCGGTTTTGTCAGGGAATATTCACCAACCTCCGAGGAGCCAGTACTCCCCAAGAACACTGCCTCATCCCAGCCGTGCGTGCCTGGGACGGGGAGAAACGCTGGGGAGCTGCAAAAGACATCAAAAAAACTCATGTACTGCCTGCAGCAGCGCTGGGGCTGCAACCCGGGAGAAACGACCGCTGTTTGGCATGGAAGGAACTGCAAAGGAAAGGGTCTTGTGAGGATAGCGGGAGCTGCACGGCGGGAGCAGGCTGTGCTCCGCAGGCTTCCCACAGCTCCAGAATGAGCTTGGAACGGGACTGGCTCGTCGGCCGTGTGTGATGCCACCTCCTCCTCGCCCCTCTGGAGGGGAGGTGCTGCCGGCCCTGCGATGCTGCTGCGGGGCCCCGGCACCCCTGAGCCCCCGCCTTCGGTGCTCTCTGCAGCCGCCGTGACCTCGGGCATCTCCCTCCGTACCAGGAGCAGGGAGCAGCGCTGCATCCCGGCTTTGCCGCCGGGCCTCGGGCAGCGAGCAGAGGCTGAGCCCGGCGTGGGCAGTGCAGACAGGCAGCCCGTGGGCAGGGCGCTGCCCGTCTGGGGCTGGGACACCCCGGCAGCCAGCTGCTGCCCGCTTTGATGCGGAATCCCTCAGGCTCCGCACAATGCATGCTGGAGCGGGATGAAGCAAGGGTGATTGATTGCCTTGTTTTGTTCCTCCAAGGCTGTCCTGGACCGTTTGGATTCACAGCCGAGGTCCCTCGAGAGCAGGGGGGGGATGGCAGTGTCCACCCAGGCTGCAGGGATGGGGCTGTGCCTCAGTTTCCCCATCGCTGCTGCCCCCTTGGAAGGTGTTGGAGTCTCTGGACGAAACACATCCCATGAAAACGGCCCTCGTTGTTCTCAGGTGTGCTGGGCATCCCTGGAATTAAGGCAGGCAAAGGGAGTGCAGGAGCCCCGCCAAGGGTAAAGCTCGTTGGGACTCCAGCATGTTGACCTCCGAAAAATGGAGTTTCACTCCATCCAGTTGATGAGTCACGACTGTGTTTGTGTGATGTGCTCCCTGCGAGCAAGGTTTCCACCACAGAACTAACAGGCTGTTCTGGGAAACACTGGGGTTCTGGGTTTCCTAATTATTTTCAAACCCTACTGGCAGCCTCCCTCTGACAAGGATCACGCCTGCTCGAAGCACAGCGCTCGAGTGTGTTCAGAGTCCTGAAGCACTAATTGACTTTAGCTCGGCCTCGCTGCTGAGCGCCGGCTCTTGCAACCCCAGTCCCTCCTCCTGCCACTGCAGCGAGTCCGCCCGCATGTGGTTTGCATTTCTTCCCCGGAGAAAATCCCCCTTTCTCCTGCCTCAGTGTCATCTTTCCCTGGAACTGAATTTAGGGGAAATGAAGAGGAGGCCACATTTTCATGGAGTGACTACCTACCCTCTCAAGGCAATGGTGGGACCGAGGCGGGAAGCCCATTCCAAGCACCCTTGTCCCACTCCACACCCGCTGGCACAGTGGTTTCAGTCACAATCAGGTGGCTGCTTGTTAGCCAGTAAGCCCTGGGTGGGGGTGAGTGTTGAGCAGAGCGTGGAGGAGCTGCCCCAGCACTGCTGGCTCTCCCTGTTCTGCAGCAAGGGATCCCTCCCACTGTGTGCTGGGAAAGTGGTACCTGCATGGAGCAGCACGGAGATCCTGGTAGGAAACATGGCAGTGCCATCAGCATCCGGCCCTGATGACCCTGGGTGAGGTGATGCCCAGGGGCTTTCCCGTCCACGGGAGAGGAGCAGTAGCGAGCTGACCCCGAGGCAAGCAGCAGCCTTCAACACCTGAACATGAGCCAGGGATTATCCACGGCCCCTCTCGCCAGGCCCTGGGTCACAGCCGGCACACCCAGCACGGCACAGGGGTGAGCCAGCTGCCCTGGCCGCGCCGGCTGCCATTCCCAGCACGGAGGGCTCGCGGGCTGCCAGCGGGGCGGGTGGTTGGGAAATCTGTTTCCTCTTCTGCTCGTTACAACACTGCAGTGGGCGCATGCAACAGGAGCTGTGAGGCAGTGGGAAACTATGAAGGTCAGGGGAGGCTGCGGTTTGTGTGACGGAGGTGACCCGGGCTGATGCATCCTTCTACCTGCTTCGAGCACCACCGCCCTGCCGGAGCAGCTCCAGACATCACCTCCCCTGGGACATCACCCCTGTCCACGTTCCAGCAGGGAGCAGCTCACCACAGATTGTATACCTGGGTAAAAGAGTGAGGAAAATGGCCAAGGGTAGATTCCCCGGTGCAAGAGCTGGGCATGAACACGCGAGAGGTGTCAGGGCTGCTCCAGGGGCTTTGCTCAGCTCCTGCAGCATCGCTCTCACTCCCAGCCATGCTCCAGCAGCCACAAAGAGGACATGGCTGCTCCGACGACGGCACTGGCGTGCCCGGCAGCCGCCGTGACGCACTCGCAGCACGACCGCGCCAGCTCTGCAATCCTCGTCACCTCGTTAGTGACTTGGCTGCTGATCCCAGCCGGGGCCGGGCCGTCCGTACCTCCCACACAGCTCGCAGGCCCCTAACTCGCATTAGGGGGCTGCTTTCATGTGGCCAGTAGTTTTCAACATCAGCAAGCCACAGAGCGAGCGAGGCGCTGGAGCAGAGGAAGGAGCCAACGGGGAGTCGGGCGACGTGGGCCAGCGCGGCACTGTGGGCACTGGAGCGGTGGCTTTGATGTAGTGGCAGCCAGCCCTGAGTCCACGGGCTCAGGTACAGGGGGGTCTGGCTGCCAGGAGAGACTCAAGGCAAGGGGATGTATGGAGGTATCCCGCTTTCCCTCTGCTTTGCCCACAGAAGGGCTGCACAGGCCAAGGGGGACGTGGCACCAGAATTCTCTTCTCATGTGCAGTCTGGGTTACTGACACAACACGGGGAACTAAGAATGGACACGGAGGTGAGGCCACAGGAGGACAGCCCCGGGGTCGGATGGGAGCGCGTGATGATGGGCGAGAGGGTAGAGAGCAGATGGTGGGTGAACAGGAATGGCAGCAATTTGGATGGGAAAGGGAAAGCTTGGTAAGCACTCGGCAGAGCTTCTGTGTGATCCCACTAAGGCACCAACAGCTCCTGAGGCCACTGGTCCCAAACATCCATGTGCTCTGGCACCTGGAGCAGCTCTGCAGGAAGGCGGGGGAAAGTCCATTAGCAGGACTGGGATACAGGAATGAGGGGAGACCCACAATTTCAAACTCTGCCTCAGGAAGGGGAATTCAAATGGAGCCACTGGTACCCGCCTCACCCACCCAGGGCCAGGCTGTGCCGGGAAAGTGAAATGTGGATGTTGTCAAAGTCTGCAACCACAGCCTCTGCCCTCCAGGAGCGAGCCGAGCCATGGGGTGGAAATGCTGCTGCTGCTCTGAATCACATCTCAGCGATGGAGAAGCTCCGGCTGAGGCATTTCCTGCTGTTCCCAGCACATCCCCATCTGATACCTCCCTCATAGAGCTCCTGTGCTGAAATCCCAGCCCCCTGGAAAATCTGCAGTAGCTTTCCTGACGTGTCCAGCTGTCTTCCGTGAAGACAGGAGTGGCAGAGTGTGGCAGGAGGTGCGGTGTCTCCTGGTGGTGATTCCCACGGGAGCTGCCGGGCTGCGGTCGGTTGTTCAGCCTCAGTGACTTCTTGAGGGGGAAATGGAAAGAGCGAACAGTGCGAGTTAATTAATTGACGCATAATGAAGTCAAGATGAGCATCCCCAAGGAGCTGGAGCTCAGATTGGGAAAGCAGCAGATGATGGTATTCCCCGGCATGGGGCTGCTTCATCCCAAGCCCCGGCCTCCTGCCAGCCACAGCGAGGACACTGGCTCTGGCCCAAGGGCAGGGCAAATAAGCCTCTGAATAAGCCTCTGAACGCCTTCCAGTGGCAACTTTAATAGAATTTAGGTGTTATAAACACTGGCCCAGAGAAGGGAGTTGTGAACGGGATGAAATAAAACCATCAGTGGCTGCTTGGTGCTTTGGTCCCTTTGGTGTCGGTGGGAAGGCTTGCTACAGCTGCACATGCAGACCTGTAGGGACTCAAAATGCTTTTCTGATTGACAAGGAAGAGCCAGTGGCAGGGAAGGATCACTCTAACCTGGAGGCTGCTGGATGGTGCTAAACAAAGACCTCTCATACGACCAAGGAATCCTTTAGGTTGGAAAAGCTCTCTAAAATCCTACGGGGTCCAACCGTACCCCTAGTACTGCCAAGGCCACCATTAAGCCACGTTCCCATGTGCCACATTTACATATCTTTTTAATCCCTCTAGGGACAGTGAATCCACTACTGCTCCGAGCAGCCTGTGCCAGGGCTGGATAACCCTTTCTTTGAAGATGTTTTCCCCAATATCCAATCCATACCTCCCCTGGTGTGACTTGAGATCGCTCCCTCCTGTCCTGTCCCTTGTCCCCTGGGAGCAGAGCCCAACTCCCCCCAGCTCCCCCCTCCTGCCAGGGAGTTTCAGAGCCAGAAGGTCCCCACCCTGAGCCTCCTTTTCTCCAGGCTGAGCCCCCCCAGCTCCCTCAGCCGCTTCTGCTGCTCCAGCCCCTTTCCCAGCTCCGTTCCCTTCCCTGCACACGCTCCGGCCCCTCTCAGTGTCTGTCTTGTCGCGAGGGACCCAGCAATGTCCCCAGGGCTCCAGGGGCCTCCTCGCCGCTCCCTGCCCGGCCCCGGGCGCTGCGCAGCGGACGGGGGCCCTCTAGTGAGGGGCGGTGCGGCCGCGGCTCCGCCCCGGCCCGGAGCAGCCATGGCGGGGCTGGAGCCTCTCTACGCCTGGGCCAGGGCCGCCATCTCCCGCCCGCAGGACGCGCTGGTCTGCGGCGTGCACTGGGAGCTGGTCAGGCACGGCTACCGCTGCCTGGGCACCGGCGATCAGGTACGGGCCGGGCCGTGCTCCTCCCCCGCTCCGCGGATGCCGCGGCGAAGCCCCGGCCTTTCCTGGCGCCGCTCGCCGGCGCCGCGCGGCCCAGCCCGGCCCAGCCCGGCCCGGCCACCGCTGCGGGGCGGGGGGAGCCCGAGCGGCCTCAGTGCTGCTGTGGGAGCCGGAGCGGGGGGCAGAGGGCTGGGGGCTGCGAGGGGTCCCCGTGCTGGGAGAGGTCCCAGTTCTGGGGGGGGGTCCCGGTGCTGGGGGTTGATCAGAGCCGTGTTGAAGGATGGGAGGTCCCGGTGCTGGGGGCAGTGGGGCAATACCAGGGTGCAGGGGTCAGGCTAGTTCTGGACCCCGTATTTAGGTGGGGATCTGGTGGGTTGGGAGCCTGATGTGCAGCTGGAGGTCCTGGGAGACTGTCTGCTGTGGTTCTGGGGGGCAGTGGGGCGGTGTAGGGCATTGTCATGGCAGAGAACCCCTCCCAGTACCAGAGGAGGGGACAGTGTAGGGCAGTGCCCTCCAGCAGTGCTGCTGTGGGGCTGGGACAGACACGATATCAGCCTTCCCCCAAAGCCAGACAGCTCTGTGTCACGCTGGGGAGGTGAGAGGTGCCTGGCAGGGAAGAGCACCTCTCTGAGGTCTTCTGGGCCTATGTTGCCTCCTCCCCATGAGGCTCAGCAAAGGGTGTTTATGTTCGTCCTGTTCCAGTACAGGGACTCAGGCAGGGCCAGGCCGAGAGATCCCCCTCCCAGAGACCTCAATCCCCTTCTGGATCTCCCATTGCATCCAAAATAGGTTTCCCCAGCCCTGGGAGGTAGTGCTGGGCTCCTGGGCAGGGTCTTGTCAGCCTATCTCTTCCACTGCAGCCAGGTCCTGATGAAAGGAAGTCGGAGCTGCTGCCTACTGGCTGGGAAGCCAACAAGGAAGTGTATACACTGCGCTACAAGTCCACAGATGATGCCCGTGAGCTGCTGCTGAAGGCCATCATGGTGGAGGACAGCATGATCCTCAACGTCATGGTGAGCACCCACGCAGGCCCCTGTGGGTTTGGGGTCCTTCAGGGTCAGCGGCTGCAAAGAACAGCAGGGCCCATACCTTAAATGTTTGTGCTTGCTTGTCCTGCCTGAGGGGCAGCAGTGTTTGCCCCTCAGGATGGGGCAGACCCAGGGGGTGTTTGTGGGGCCCAGCGTGAAGCTGGTCAAACCCTGGCTGTGTCAGGGCTCCTGGGGACTCAGGCACAGCGCAGGGACATGGCGGGAAGCAAGTGAGCCCCACTGTGTCCCAAGCCCCCAGCTGTGGTTGTACCTGCTCTGTCCCTCATTCCCACCTCTGCCAGGCTACTCACTCTGTGCTTTGCCTGTGTTTCTGCAGGATCGTGGCTCTCAGAAGGTGGCAGATGTGACCTTGGCAGTGGCCGACTATGTCAACCCAGAGCACCTAGATGATTTCCACAAGTAATCTTAGTTCCCTGGTGTTTTCTGCAGGAGAAAATGTCCCACTGGCATGGAGAGTGGGGGAGAAACCAGGCTGGGAGGAGCTGGAGGACTTTCCTCCCCAGTACAAAACCCAGGCCAGCCCTGAAATGCAGCCAGAGCTCCCTTCCCTGCCTCCCTATGTGCTGCTGTTGGGCAGGAGAGATTTAGGGAACAGTGGGACTGTGGGTTGGAGCCCAGCGGAAGGCATCCCACCTGGGAACAGGCCAGGCCAGAATGTTTACTTCCAGAGCACTGTTCTGGGTGGACACTGCCCAGGGCTGTGACAGCTTCAGCCCCAACCTAGACACCCCATGGCCTTGCTAAAGACCAGTGCCATGTGCTGTGCTTTCGTCCAGTGCAAACTGGTCAGACTGGGGCCACAGCAGAAGGGAGTCCCTGGGCTGGGTGACATCTCAGGCATCTGAAATGGGGTGAGGGCTTTGGTGCCCCTATGTGCTGTTACGTCTCCCTGTCCCCTCTGTGCTGCTAGTGGGGGATGTGTTTTGTGTCAGACACACTTTGGGCTTCTCTGTCCCCTCCTCACGCCTCTTGCAGCCTGTCCAGCACCTCACGTCCCGGTGCCATGGTCTACCCAACCCTGTGCCTTCCCTCTCCTCACTGCAGGGTGTACAAGAACACCGAGGAGCTGAGGACGAGGATCACTTCAGGCATCCTCACTCCCCTCGGGGCCCCCACAGAAAAGGCCAAAAAGGAGCCTGAATCCAAAAAGGATTTGCAGCGAGATGACGACCCCCTCCGGATCCCTCCCCGGCAGCCAGCGGGCACAAGGGCCCCATCCTGGTGAGTGAAGAGTGGGTGGCTGCTGAGGGCCCTCTCTTAGAGGGGATGTGATCCTGGCACAGCTCCCCAAACTACATGTCAGGTCCCATCTCATGCCTGTGGGAGCTGCTCTGCCCTTCCCTGAACATCTCACTGTGTTGTTTCAGGCCTTCTCCCGTGAACCCCTTTGCTGTTGGTGGGGAAGACCTGGACCCTTTTGGGTGAGTATGGCTGTTGGAGCACCCCCTGCCCTGCCTTTGGGAGGTGTGGGGGTGGCTGGAGACCACTGGAACAGCACCCAGCCAAGTGTCTCTGAGTGGGGGCGGTGGCGATGGGACAGTTGCTCGGTGCACATTGTGAGGGACCAATTGACAGTTGCTGAAGCTCAATCTGGTTCTAATATCGTAATAAGATCCCATCTCTTGCATAGATGATAGGTTGCAATCTGTGTCTGTTTAATAATCAGCTTGTATTCATTTAACAGGCAGTAATTCCTGTAGTAAATCAAAGTTGAATACATCGTTAAGTGAATGTAAGCCTCTAATTTAAACCGTTACCAGCTGCTGTGTCCCCAGCCCAGCAGTGTGCAGAAGGCGAGGCTGAAAGCCGAGTTCATGGATTCCCAAGTCCTGTTGCAAGCCTCCCAGCTGTCTGAGGCGCTCGGGCAGAGGCTGGGCTGTCTGGGGAACTGGGTTTCACAGATACGTCCTCGACCTTTGGTTTGGTCAGGCAAGGAGAACCTGTCATCTTCTAATCCAGTCAAAAGCACACTCAGTCAGACAAAAAACAGCTCTCGGGGTTGTTGTGGAGTGTCCTGAAGCCCAGGGGAGTCTCCTCTCTGGGACCAGTCTCCTGTGGGGATGGCATTTTTTCCCCTCCTGCAAATCTCATTTCTCCGAGGGTTTGGCTAGAAAAGGGACAGCTAAAAATGTTGCTGCCTCCAGCCCTTCATCAGAGATTTCTCTGTAAAGGACAAAAAAAAGATGGTAAATGGAAGCAGATTTGTGTGCTGACACCTGCCAGCGCTGGGGCTGGAGACCCAGACTCCAAGGAATATGCTCATGGGACCTGGCTGTCCTGGGGCACTTCGGGCAGCCGTTCCAGCTTAATGGAACTCATTAGCACGGTTGTTAATGACTTGTACGATGGCAGCGGTGTCCAGAGGCTCCAGCCGCGCTTGCACAAAGCCAGCCATGAGGAACTGCGCTCGCAGCGTGGGGCAGCTCCGAGGAGCCGCCGTGGTCAGCAAATGACTTCCAGGCAGCTCTTTGGAATGGCTTGTGGGAGCCTAGCCGGGGCCGCCGGCTCTTGCAACACTGCACAGGGCAGGACGGGGAGCAGGGATGGAGCAGAGAGAGCCATGGGTCCGACACCTCCTGAGGGGACAGCCAGCACCTCTGCTCTGGAGACAGGCTGAGAGAGCTGGGGATGTTCAGCCTGGAGAAGAGAAGGCTCCAGGGAGACCTTAGAGCCTCTTGCAGTGCCTAAAGGGCCGCCAGGAGAGCTGGAGAGGGGCTTGGGACAAGGGCCTGGAATGACAGGACAAAAGGGAGTGGCTTCACACTGACAGAGAGCAGGGTTAGATGGGATATTGGGAAGAAGTTCCTTCCTGTGAGGGTGGTGAGCCCCTGGCACAGGTTGCCCAGAGAAACTGTGGCTGCCTCATCCCTGGAAGTGTTCAAGGCCAGGTTGGATGGGCCTTTGAGCAATCTGGGATAGGGGGAAGTGTCCCTGCCCATGGCAAGGGGGTGGAATGAGATGAGCTTTAAGGTTCCTTCCTACTCAAACCATTCTAGGATTCGGTGCAGGGCTCTCTGTCTTTCTGCCTTGGGCTGCCTCACTGGCTTGTCCCAGGAGCTTTCCTTCCCACTGCCACGTGTTGGGTTAACCCCACATTGCCACGCTTGGCATTCCTGCAGCAGAGGTTTGGCACAGGGATGTGCTTTATTCCTCTCTCACCAGTGCCAATCTCATCTTCTCTGCCTTTCCTGTCCCCAGAGGTCGGAGTGGGGGAATGATCGTGGATCCTCTCCGATCTGGCTTCCGGCAGCCCGGCATTGACCCATCCTCAGGGATCCCAGGCCGGCTTCCCCCAGGAGCTGTTCCACCAGGCGCCAGATTCGACCCCTTTAGCCCCTTAGGAGCTGGGCGACCCGGGTAGGTCCTTGGCCGTGCTTGTGTTCCAGCCTGCTTCCAGCCTGCTGCTGGATCCCAGCTCATCCCTGCTGCTGCAGACCTGAGCTCTCACTCCTGCTTGACTCTGCTCCAAATTTCTTTCCAGGCCCGATCCCGATCACCTTCCCCCTCCAGGCTACGACGACATGTTCATGTGAGGAGTCACCAAGCGGCTGAGTCTCCTGGGAAGCAGGTGTGCTTCCCCTCTTCGCTCCACATCCGGTGGATTTAGGTCTTTCCAGCAGCGTTTCTCTCCATTTGGGGTCGCATTCCCGTGTGTCCCATCAGCTATAAAGGCTTCCCTGTTTGCAGAACGGAAGAGGAGGCAGTAGGTCCATTTCTTTTCTCCTGCTCCTCTGAGGGTGCTGGGCTCTTTGCGCCCAGCGAGGTGGCAGCGTGGGGTGCAGTGCTCTGGGAGCAGCCTGGGTGTTGTGGGATTTCTCCTCCGCTTCTCCAGGGTTGGAGAGCTTGCTGCTGGGGTCCCACAAAGCAGGGGGTGTGAGGAGAGAGCTGGCTCCTTGCTGCTCCTCTGCCAGGCAGCCCCAGCAGCCTCACTGAAGGGGACAGCTGAAGTGGGCTCCCCAACTCAGATGTGGTTTCTCTCTCGCTCTGTATCTGAGCAAGGCACTGATTGAAGGGCTGGAAAGCCCAACCCACGGGGGTCTCCATGGGCAGACCCCCCAACAGCAACTGGGATCAGCTTCTACAGGGCTGTGCCTGCTGGCTTGGAAGAGCACTACCAGCAAAGCATTTGATGTGCATGAGAAGAGACACAGATTGAATTCCTGGCCCACCTTGCCCCCTCTCTTCCCTGCAGCCATAGTGTTCTTCATTCCTGGGGTGTCCGTGAAGCTCCACAGGCAGCATGTGTGGGGCTGGGGTAGGAGCGAGGGAGCTTTGCAAAAGAGGTTTATAGAACACATTTTGCTACTGTCAGCCTTGTTATGTGTGGCTTTGCCTGTCTGGCTTTGGGAGAATGGGCGAGATGTGCATGCCTCAGGCTCCTGAGCTCTCTCTGGAAACCTCCTCCCTTCCCCACAGATGCCCCAGCTCAGTTGATTTTGGGGCTGCAGCTCATCTTTCTTGTCAGGGGCTCACACTGTTTTTCTTCTCGTGGTTTGATCTCTTGGAAGGATGTTTGTGAGACTGAAATAAAAACCTGACACGAGTGTTGTGTTGGTGCTTGCTGGGGTGGTGCCCTGCTCCTTGATGGGAAGCCCCAGAGCCCTTCCCAAGGCAGAGGATCCACGCTGGGAACCCGCTTTGTACCTTCCCCTGAGCCAGCAGCGCTTTTCCAAGACGTTGTAACTGTATTAGGAAAATGAAGTGGAGAGCAGCCCAGCCCAGCTTCTGCAGTAATTGCCTCTCCAGGGCATTAAGTGCTGTCAGAACGCCACATGCAGCTGCACTGGCAGAAATAAAAAGAGGGAAGGGATCCCCCTATCTATCTCTTTTCCCCAAAGACCTTTTTCCTTTTAAAACCTCTTTGCCTACAAATGCAGCTAATAAAGCTGTGTTACAGTGTGTGCCACCCTGGGCTGTGCACAGGTGGGAGCAGGGAAGGCCAGCCAGAGAAATCAGGCACTGGGGGCAACTTGGAGCATCCCCTGCATCTCCCATGGGCTCGTGTGTGGACCCCTACACGTGCAGGGGGTGGTTCTAAGCCTAGGCCCCACTGGATGTGCCATCCCAGCTGCACACCTGGTGGTTTTTCATGGGCAGCCTCACTTGCAGACCCATGGATGGGACCCAGGTGATGCCTGTGACCAGAGCAGCATGAGAGGGATGGGGAGACAGACCCAGGAATCGGTGAGGCCGTCACTCCTGCTTGTCGCCTCCGGCTCCTGGGACAGCCTGAACCCATCCACAGCTTTGTCCCAGGAGAACAAAGCCCCAAACCTTTCTGCTGGGGTTGAGAGACAGCAGACCCCAGCCTTGCTGTGTGGGGTGTTGGGGGAAACAGCTTTGCCCTCATCAAGGGGCCCCTCTCTGCAGGGGGGAGCCTGCTTTCTGTGCCTGAATTAATCATGTTCTGCAACCTTCCAGGAGGGAGAGACGCAGCCGGCTTTGATGGGGCTAATTAAAGCGAGTCAGCGCCGGGAGAGGCTGCGGCAGGGCCGAGGAACCGGCTTTTGTCTGCAGCGCCTGGCCCCGGCGGGCCCGTGGTGTTGTGCAGCTGGGAAACAGGTGGCAGGGGAGGGGAGTGGGTGCCAAAGGGGACAAGTGCCCACTGCTGGCCTGTGCCTGAGCCTCGGGGCTGTCAGGGCTGAGCCATCCACTCTCTAGAGAGGATGGGTAAAAGGAGGCAAGGATCCTCCTCTCTGGGTCAGAGGATGGTAGGATCAGGACACTGGGTAGCTGTCTTGGCTCACACTAAAGGAGACAGAGCATGGCAGAGGAGGCTTCTGAGGGCCAGTGTTCCCAAACACGTTCCTTGTTCCATCTGTAGGCATGGCCAGGCCAGACCGCATTCCCTATGCATGGTTTGGGGTCAGTCACCTCCATTGCGGGCTCGTACCACAACAGCTGTGAGGGTCAGGTCTCCCTTCAGCAGGAGGGACAGTCCAGGCCCTCAGCCATGTGTCCCTGTCCCCAGCACTGCTGCTGCTACCCTAAGTGGCAGGAAACATTAACATGCACGGGAGCACAGCAACACACCCCGTGTTAATTTTATGGGGAGTCTGCAAGGAGCGGCTGGGGCTGGGTGTGCGGTCTTGGCACAGGCACAACCTCTCTCCTCCGGCAGCACCGGGGAGGCGCTTCCAGCACACGTTTAAAGAGAGGCACTGGATTACTGGTAATAGCTCAGGATCCCCAGAGAGTCCTTCAGGCCATCTGCCAGCCCGCCCAGCCCGTGGCACCTGCCCACACACTCCTGATGGGATGGCAGAGCCCCCACGGCTGCTAATTACCCTGCAGCTGGTGCTCCATCCCTGGGATGCCGGGTACAGGGAAACCATGCGTGTGGCCCAGCAGGAAAACAAAGCAGGACCCGTTATGCGGAACTGGGAAAGGCACACTGGGCCCTGCCCCCTTTCTCTTCCCTGACACAAGCAGAGACACCCCCAAAACACCAGTGCTGGGGGACTGGAGAGCCAGTGACCCTCATCCCACCCAGGCAGCACAGCATCAGCCCTTCCCTGCCAAATCATCTTTAATGGCACTCCTTCCTCAACTCAGTTTGCTCACTGCAAATATGTCTTTCTCCATGTAGAGGCTTCCCCCCAGTCCTGCAGGGATTCGAGGCACAGCCCAGCAACGCACTGACAAAGCAACAACAGCCCCTTCCCGCAGACTCCTGAGCAGCCTCATGCCCTGATCCACGGGAGTATTTCTTATGCTCACGTACAGCAGCTGCTCAGCAGCTGTAACCTCCACCAGGCTCAGCCTTTCATCCTGGAAATGCTCCTTCCAGCTTATTTAAAGCAACAAAAAAGGGATGAGGATGATTTCTCCATCTAACGGGTTTATTTTCTAATCCAGACATACAGGACTGGCGCTGAGTTGTGGGAGGGACATCTGCCTTCGCCAGGGCAGTGCCTTGGGAAGACCCAGAGCTCCCCCTTTCTCCCCTTCCTCCCCTTCTTTTCCCTTTGTCCCCTCCCTCCCACATTGTCACCCCTGTGTCCACGCCAGGATCATCCCCTCGGTGACACAACGGCACTTGCCCCCCCTGCCTTCCTGGGGCCCTTTCTTTGGCCCCGCAGGCTCTGCTCGAAGCCACTCACCCCAGGGCCGTGGGCAGAGGTGATGCCTGTCTGGAGACAGCAGAGCACAGCCATACATCTCACCCCAAGCGTGGTTTCATCCCAGGGAGAGGTACCTGTGTGCCAGAACTGTGGGTGTGAGGCCATTCGAGGTTGTTTCCTGGGATCCTGCAATAAGTACAGAGCGTGGCTGGGTGATGTAGTGATGGAGAGGGACACTTGGCCCTTCACAGCAGTGGGAAGAATTAGCTGCAAAACCTTAGAAATGGAAACACAGGGTAGAGGACACTCCCCAGAATCCAAGGGAACACTGGAAGCCCTGGAATAAAGCCCAACCCAGGCAACTGTACTGGGTCTAAAAGTGACTTTCCTCTATGTCGGGCTGTCTAGAGGGATTTGTCCCCGCCTGGGAACGTTTGAAGTGGGTAATTTACAGGATGGATTGAAAACTGGTGGAAGTTCATGACAAACAGCACCTTTTGTGGTTCTGCATTTTCCAATGGGATAATTATTGCCCTTTTCCAGCACCCTGCTCATACCCATTTCTCTTTCCGCAGAACACTGTACTTTAATGACGCTTCATGTTTAATCCCCGAGATGCAATTTTGCCTTCCTGCCACAGGCAACGGCCCTTGGATCAGCACAAAGGTCGGCACGGGGACACCCTGGCGGCAGCACTGCCGGGCCACCACATTGCCTCGAGGCACCGGGAATCATCCGCTCTCCTCTGCACAGAGCATCGTGGTTTTTGAGGAGGCTGTTCTGGTGTTGCTGGTGGTAGTGGGATGCTCAGCACAGTGCAGGTCTGTGTCCTGGCCTTTGTCCTGCTGTGTGGAACGGTGCTGGTAGAGTGTGAGGATGCAGGGTGGTGGGGGGCTGGCCCCACTGCACGGGCAAGCACCAGCTCTGTGCCACAGAGTTTTACAGGAAAATATTGCTAAGAAAGGTCACTGGTGGCAGAAACTGAGGAGATCCGTGGGGAAGAGGAATAGCCAGGTCCTGGCTGTGGGAAAGAGCTTGGCCTCACGTCCAGCCCAGACTGCAACCGGCCACGGCGTGGAAATCCCATGGGTGCCTTGACGGTGCTGCTTCTGCTGCGATGCTGGTGGCAGGACCCTGTCCAGGAAGGTGCTGGGGAGGCGATGGGAGGTCTGAAGGCCACGCTGTCCCAGCTCTGGAGGTGGGGAACAGCCCAGGCCAGTGGAGTATCCCAAAGCCGCATAACTCCAGTGCTGCCAGGTGGGAGCCCCATCCGAAAAGGGTTCAAGGAGGCAAGGATGGTGGCTGAAGGCTGGCACAGGCCAAGTCTCACCAGGTGGTATCAGTGTTAGGGTGAGGCAAGGGGACCCCCGCTTCTGCCGGTAGCAGGGTGTCCCCAGGGGCCTGCATGGCTAGGAGCCGGGCCCCTCGGGGGGCTGGGGCGGGGGGCTCAGCTGGCTCTCCAGCAGCGCCCGCGTCCCTTCAGCGGACACCCTCCGCAGCCGCAGCCGCACCGAGCCGTAGGTGCCACCGGTGCGGCGGGAGGCCCGGGCGCGGCGGCGGGCGGCGGCGGCGGCCAGCAGCAGGGCGGCGAGCAGGAGCCCGCCGAGGGCCAGCAGCGCCAGCCCGGCCACGGTGCAGCGGTCGAGGCGGGCGCGGAGCCGGGCTGCCCGCGCCTCCAGCCGCTCCATCTGCCGCGCCGGCACGGCGGGGTCGGGCCGCGCCGCCCGCGGAACGGCCCCCGCCAGCACCACCAGCGCCGCGCCGCCCAGGGCGCAGCCCAGCGCCAGCGCCAGCCCCGGGCCCGCCGGCACCGGCCCCCCCGCGCCCGCACCGGCCCCCGCACCCGCCGCCGCCTCGCCCGGGTTCCGCAGCTCCGCCGCCCGCGGGGACGCCATGGAACCGCCGCCGGCCTGCGCGGCCAGAGGTGAGCGGCCGGACCGCGACGGGATATTCCCCCGGACAGGCGACGGGATGCTCGCCCAAACCCGAGGTGACCCCTGGGTGCGGGATGCTCCCCGTCCCCAGAGTCGCCTCCCTGAACCGGGTTGCCAACCCCACCCCGCAGTTCACCGAACTGGGCTGCTCCTCCTGGGATCCCGCTTACCCGAACCGGGCTACCCCTTGGAGCTGAGTCCCCGCCCGGACCGTCCCCCTTCACCGGAGCTTCCCCGGGTCCCCGCACCGGGCTACTGCCCTTCCCTGAACCCGGCACTTGCCTCCCCGAACCCGGCTCTTTCCTCTTCCCAAACTGGGCTCCCACCACGCCACCCGCCTCCCCGAACCGGGCTGACACCCCCCGCGGGGACACTTGTCCCTCTGACCCCACCGAGCTGCCTCCCTCCGGTCTCGGTTCTCCCGCCGGGCTCTGCCCGCCCGGTCCCCGCTCCCGCACCGGGCTGTGGCCCCGCTCCGTGCACCGGGCTCCGCTCCCGCTTCTCCGCTCGGTCTGCCCGCCCCGCCGGTGCCCTCACCGAGCTGCCCCCCCTTCTCCTCCCGGCCCCCCCAGCCGGGATGCCTACCCCCACCGCCTCCCCGGCTCCCCGGGCAGGTGCCGGTGCCGGTGCCGCCGCGGGGCGGGCGGTGGGTGCCCCGAGCTGCGGTCGCGCACGGCAGCCGCACGCACACGCACACACACACGCGCGTACGGGGGGCACACACATATGCACACACATGCACACACCCGGCTGCACACCGGCACCTCCTGTGCACGTACCCCGTGCAACAAGGACCCCTCCGTGCACTCCCCGACAGCGCCAGAACCCTCCCTGGGCACCTCGGGGGTCTGCGTGGGGAGGGGCATTGGAGGAGAGGACAAGGCAGAACGGTGGGTTTTGCATGGGGTGTGCCTGGGAGACAACCACGGGGCAGAGCTGGGCTGGGGACACTGGGGATGCAGCCTGAGCCCCCTCCCAGCCCTGAAGGCAGCAGGGAGATCTCCCACCTGGCCACTGCCCACCCTGAGTCCCCACAAGGTTACAGCCTGTCCCCAAATCCCCAGAAGGAACTGGAGGTTTGACCCGGGTTTATGCCAGGTGTGAAATGCTCCAAACTGAGACAGCCTGGCCCCTGCAGTCCCACCACAGTCCCACTGCAGTCCCACGGCACAGAGTCCCCCCTTTGCACACACACACACATGCTGTTTATTCAGTTTTTCACAGAGACTCACGTCAGTGCCCACACTCTGCTTCTCCCTGACCTGGCACTGGCCCCAGGCCCGTGCCCCGGCAGTGACCTGCTGGCAGCCGCACGCTTCCCCTCGTTTGTTAATAAGACGTGCTCTATTTCCACATTTGGAGCGGTGCCTGGGGATGTGGATGTAAATCCCGAGCGATAGCGGGTGGGCTGCTGACAGCTGCCGGGAAGGTTTGTCCATCACATTGCCATTCCCTTCAACACCTTCACATGCCTCCAGCATCTCCCACAAGCTCACCCAGTGCTGTCGGCACAGTGCCAGGGACACAGGGATGCATGGCCAGTGCCCTGGGACCCCCCTCTCCTGCCCATGTCCTGAACCCTGTCCCCCCTCAGAGTGTTCCTCTGCAGCCACGCTGGGCGCTCTGCCAGTCACAGTTGGAGAGCATTGCCCTGTGTGGGGATGTCAGATGGGAGTCTCCTGCCACCTGTGCCGTGACAGGGGCAGGGATTTTCTCTGGAGTCTCTGTCAGATGCAGTTAAAAGGGACCAAAAAGGGTCAGAGAGTTTAGGGAGTGCCATAAAAATAAAGAGGTGCATTTGTGTTTTCTGAGGGCTGAGCAGGCTCAGCACCCATCCAGGCTCAGCACCCATCCAGGCACAGTGCCTACCCATGATGCTGACCAGCATCCACCAGACTGGCACCTCCACTCCCCAAGGTGCATCAGGGAACAGGGCTGCAAGGTGGGCTAGGAAAACATGACTCTAAGAGTGGTTTATAGGCTCACTTTTTCCCATCTCAGGGGCATGGATACACATGATTTTATTGGGTTTTTTTAAGTTTGCAGTGGGAGTTTTGTGTGCTGTGACCCACCTGCTCTCTGCTCATGTCTCCTCAGTGTGGATGCTCCATCCCTAGAGTGTTGAAGGTCAGGCTGGAGGGTGTTGGGAGCAGCCTGGTCTAGAGGAAGGTGTCCCTGCCGGTGATAAGGGGCTTGGAATGAGATGATCTTCCAAACCAAACCATTCCGTGACTCTATGAAACACAGAAGCTTCCCAGCACAGTGTCCCTGGGGACTCAGCCAAAAGTGGGCCGAGAAAAAAGCAGAATTAAAAATAAATGTAAGTGCATCCTGACACGTTAACCACATTTAGAGAAGCTTTAGTATCAACCCACTCTGCGGGAAGGCGGGAGATGCTTGGAGACAAGTAGGTCATGGGACACAGATTGTCCCGAATCAGCAGGAAAAGATGGATCTGGAGCAGGCGGGCACATTGCTGTGAACAGACGGGCAGGAGGAGATCTGCTGTCTCACCACTGCCAAGTTCCATGGGAAGACAGAACCACCGCCAGTTTGCTTCTGAACCAGAGCCCTGGTCAAGCCCTCCATCCTGGAGCACCCCAGCCCTGCTGCTGAGGATGCACCGAGGGATGCAAAGGCTGGGAGCCCTGCCAGAATGGGAGTCTGAGGGGCAGAAGCAGAGCTACTCATGCCTTCCTACAGCGACAGGGCTGAGCCTGCCATGGGGTCAGGGCTCCATGCTGCCTGGGGGGGCTGCTCCTGCACCCCGCTCCCCCAGCAGTGCTCAGGAGGCCACCTGCAATGGATGAGGTGGAGGGACGCATCCTGCCAGCATCGCTGCTGGCACTGGGCAGCCCCAGGATCCCACTGCCACTGCTGGATGGGAGCAGGGAGGTGACCCCAGGCCTTTGAAGGGCCCCAGGGCAGCCCAAAAACCTTCCCCAGCCCAGTCCTGAGGGGCTGAGCCTGAGGCTGAGGGCTGGCAAAGGCCACTCGGTCCCTAAGGCGCTGGCACTGAGGGAAGGGGAAGAGACAGACACAGCCAAGATTTATGCTGCCAGCACAGGAGCAAAGAGAGGAGGGAGACAGCCAAGGTCAGAGAGAGCACTGCCAAAATTCACAATGAAACTGCAGGAGTGCTGGAGGGGAGAGACAGAGGGCTTGGAAAGAAAGGGAAAGAGGAGGGAGGTGGGAGTCTGGGACATGGAGCAAGGTGAGGGAGCCAGACAGGGCTGCCAGGGATGGGCACATGTCACTGCTCAGAAGAAATTAATGTGGATGAGAGGGACAGCAAACAGGCAAGCAGAGGAGGACAGCAGGAGCAGGAACATGATGAAGCTGGGTGGGCTGTGTACCTAGCTCTGTCACCCAGCACACCCCTGTGCAGCACAGCTGTCTGGTGCCCATTGGCAGCACTGACCCCCATCCAGCCCCACCACTGAGGTGAAGCTTTGTTCCTGCCTCCTTAGCATTCAGAGCATCCCATGGCAGAGCGAGCGCCCGCAGCCAGCGTGGCTCAAGGTGACTTGGAGGTCAGGGAAGAAACAGCTGGGCAATTCGGGAGCTGGCTCCACACCGTCCAGAGATCCAGCAGTTTGGGAGGGCCAGCGGTGCCTGGCACATCCCGGCCTCTCTGCCTGTCACTGCTGGTCCCCGTGTGACACAGACACAGCACCCCAGTGCTCCCCACAGGGCAGGGGGGGTTCTGATCCTGGAAACTGCCCCCAGGAGCTGTTGCCACTGCCGAGGCAGGCAGGGCTGGACGTCAGCCTTGGCACTGGGGAGGGCTGGAGCTGCACAGTGGGCACCAGTGAGGGCAATTTCCCTCTCCCAGCGTGTGGAGCGCCCGAGCAGGTTTGGTGCCTTGGCAGGGGCAGTGGACACCTTCTTTGGGGCTCATGGGAGGTTCCTCCACGTCCCTGTTGGGGATACATCATTCCAAGAGTGGTTTGTAGCAAAAATCCCTCTCCTTTCCCTAAAGTCTGAGCCTTAGTCCAGGGTTCCCACTCTGCCCAAAGGCAGATGGAGAAACAAGAGCCCTGCTTACCACTATGACCAACTGCAGAGGTGGACTGGGAAGAGGCTCAGCACTTTCCTGGTGATAATTAAGATCTTGTTATCTTCAACTAACACCAGGGAGACAGGGAAAACCACAGGTGCCTTGTGATATGGCAACAGCTGATGCGCTGGGCTGTGCCTGGGAGCAGCGGGAGCCTTGCTGTGCTCTGCCTGAATATAAAGCATGGAAAGCACGAAGCAGAGGGTGACAAACTAATTTTTTCCTGGCTGGTGACACTTAAGTGTGCAAACATGCTGCTTTCTGCTCTTGGTGGTGGCTGGGGCTGGTGCAGGTGGGTGGCTGCGAACCTTTCCCCTTCCCCCTCTGAAGATCTGGGTTTTGGGGGACTGTTTGTGTTTGTTGTTTGTTTGTTTTCCTTTTTTTTTTTTTTTTTTTTCTTTCCCTCTGCAAATTTGCTTCACAAGGGAGTTTTATCAGACGTGCCTGGTGCCACGCAGGAGCTGCTCACCTGCAGAGAAAGAGATGGATGGGTGGGGTGGTGTCTGCAAGCAGGCTCTTAGAATGTCAAGGGTGAAAAGGGCTGGGAGGAGAGAAGGGGAAGGAGAAAGAGAAGGAGAGGAGGGAAAAGAGAGGGAGAGGAGGGGAAGGGGGACAGGAGAGAAAGGAGAAGGAGGGGAGTGAGATTGCTCTCCTCTCTTAGGAACCTGAAATGCGGGGCGCAGCACCGCGCTCCCGGGGATGTGTGGGTGCTCCCGGTGAGCCCCAGCAAGGAACGGGGAGTTTTTTCCAGCGGCAAGGCCCTGCCTGGGTGCTCCGGAGCTGTGCAGGGCCGTGGCGAGGGGCACAGGGGCTCTGCAGGGCCGCGGCCGGAGCTGCCGCGAACCGGCGGCTCCCGGGACGGCTCCGGGACCCCCCGGCGGAGCCTTCCCGCCCTCGGCCGAGCCGCGGCCTGAGGAGGGTCCGCCCGTCCCGCCGAGCCCCCGCGCCCCCTCAGAGCCCGCTAATCCCGCCCCATCCCCGCAGTGCCGAGCTGGGCCCCCTCAGTGCCCGGCTGGGCCCCTCCATCCCTCAGGATACAGATAAATCCAACCCACACCCCCCCCATCCCACCACGGCATTGTGCGGGCCCCCTGTCCCCTCAGATCCCACTAAATCTCCTCATCCCCTCAGCGCCCGTCTGGGTCACTCCATCCCCTCAGGTCCTGCTAAATCCTCCCATCCCCTCACGGCCTTGTTGGATTCCTTCCCCTCCCTGTCCCCTCAGGCACCACTAATTTCCCCCCCTTCCCCTCAGGGTCCCACTAAATCCCCCCCTCTGTCCCCTCAGGGTCCCCCTAAATCCTTTCATTCCCTCAGTGCTCTCAGGGTTCACCCGTCCTCTTAGCACCCAGCTGGGTGCCCCCATTCCCTCAGGATCCCACTAAATCCCCCTGTCCCCTCATGATCCCACTGAATTCCTCCATCCCCTCAATACCTACCTGGGTACCACATCCCCTCAGATCCCAGTAAATCCCCCCTCTCCCCATAGCACTCAACCAGGTCTCCCATCCCCTCAGATCCCACTAAATCCCTAGTCCCACTTGGTGCCCCAGGACCCATTTCCCGTTGGAAGGGGGAATTTCCCAAGCGGAATTTCAGCAGGGCTGCCCTGCAACCCTTGGCCGGGCACCATGTTCTACGTCCATTTGCTCATCAGCAAGCGGGGGCCGCTGGCCAAAATCTGGCTGGCTGCCCACTGGGAGAAGAAGCTCACCAAGGCACATATCTTTGAGTGCAATTTGGAGGCCACCGTGCAAAAAATCATCTCCCCAAAGGTAGGCTGTGCCATGAGGAGCAGCCTCCTGGAAAGTCCTAGGGTGGAGGTGCTCATCTCTCATAGGGAGTTCTGTTACTACTGTAACTGTAAAAAAAAAAATAAATCCTAACTCCTGAACAACCTTTTTTTTTTTTTTTTTTAATCCTTCAGTTTGCTATAGCTCTGCGAACCTCTGGACACTTACTCCTGGGAGTGGTGAGGATTTACCACAGGAAAGCCAAGTACCTCTTGGCAGACTGCAGTGAAGCTCTGACCAAGATGAGGACGGCCTTTCGCCCAGGTGTGTTCAAAATTCAGCACTTTCCCAGCTGCATCCTTTACAGCTCTCATTTTAGAAGTTAATTTTCGGATATTGTTAAATACACATTATTGGTCCCAAAGGAAACTGAACATACTTGTGCCTACCACTGGTGTTTAGTCTGGCTTAATTTAATGCTATTTCAAGTTTTTGACTCCCTTAACAGAAGCAGCGTCTTAAGTGGGCTTACAAGGAGACGCCTGAATTCAGGCTCCATTGCTGGATAATTAATTTTAATTTCTGATGACACCAAACAGCATGTCTAACAGTGTCAGTGCCAGACCTGACAGCATGTTTTGAGCTCTGGCCATGTAGCCAGGGAGAAGGGAGCCGAGATTACTGGACCCTTATCCAACAGGCTCTATGTTTGTTGTACTTAGGCAACAAATGGGAGGCACTGTTGTCTAAACAAAGGCTGAGAGTGGGGACACCAATGTCTATTGCCAGCTCTAATGTGCTTTGTGACCTGTTCTGTTTGCAGAATAGAGAAAAATTACTCTGCATTATTCTCAAATATATGATTAGGGAATCATACACTCACAGAACCGTTTAGGTTGGAAAAGCCCTCCAAAGATCGAGTCCAACCGTTCCCCCTGCGCTGCCAAGGTCACCACTAAACCATGTCCCCAAGGACCACATCTGCATGTGTTTTAAATCCCTCCAGGGATGATGACTCCACCACTGCCCTGGGAAACCTGTGCCAGGGCTTGACAACCCATTCAGTGAAGAAACTTTCTTTAATATCCCCCTGGCACACCTTGGGGCTATTTTGGATAGATACTATAGCAGCTTGGAGGGCACTACGCAGCAGAATAAAAGGACAAGAGTCACTGCAGAAACAGAGACTCAAACTAGATAGAAGGGGGGGAGAAAATCTCAGAGGAAGCGGTAAAATGCTGAAACAGGCTGTCCAGGGATCCTGTGGGATCTCCATCAGCAGAAACAGTCAAAAGTGATCTGACTTTGAAATGAACCCTGTTCTGAGCGAAAGGTTGGGTTAGATGACCTTCACAAATCCCCTCTCACCCAAATTGTTCCAGGATTCTCTTGGTTCCCCAGTTCTTGCAGTCTCAGTACATAATTATTTGATGCTGGAGACACAGGAGAGAAAAGGAAACCACAGTGATTCATTTGCAGTGCTACGAAAGACTCTGGGCCAAATGTCAGCTGGGAGAACCTTCCAGGGACTTAAAGCAACTGTTCAGAAACACAAGTACTTACATATTTCAGGTCCTGTTGCAGCAGGCTCTTCTGTAAGTGCCTTCTAAAAGATGTGGAAAATAAAATTCCACTTTGGAGTGCCTAAGCTTTACCTTGCTGTGATTTAGCATGGCAGCAGCCCCTCCTGACAGGTTTATAGGCTTATTATACCTACTTGGGAGAACACTACTTTTGTTTTATTGATACTTATTTCGTTATTTTGTCTCTTTCTTTCAGGGCTTCTTGACCTTCCAGAGGAGAACTTTGAGGCTGCTTATCAGTCCATTACATTACCTGAAGAATTTCATGATTTTGAAACACCACTACCAGATGTAAAGTAAATGCTTCCCTAGTTTTTATTCATTCTTTTAGTGTTTTCAGAAGTAAAAGCAATCCTTGCTGCTATCTGATCAAAGACTCAGATGGCGTTGTTTTGATTTGATAACCGAATTCTCCTAAATTCTGACCTTTACAAAGCTAAAGGTACAGTCTTTGTGCTTTGATAGGTTTCCTCAGTCCTTTCATCAACAGACCTTCACAATGAATTAATGCCTTGAACTTAGACTCCAGGATTTTAAATTGACTGGGTGAAGGATGCAAACAGCTTTCTGATCTCAGGAGAAGAGATAAAAGCTAGTACCAGTCGTGGAGGCTCTGACCAGTAACCCCACTGTTGTACCGTTCCACTGCGTGACTTCATTTCATTTCTGCTCCACTGCTCTCTGGGGTGTTTTATCAGCAGGAGTCAGCCTGGCTCCTGAGGAAAAGCCAGCTGATTTCTTTGGCTTTTCTGACACAAATCAGCATTAATGTAGAAAACTGGAAAAAAAAGAAAAAAATAAAGCAGGAGGCCAAGTTATGTTTCTGATGGCTCTGATGCCCTGAAGGCTCAGGATAACAGATTTCCACCGAGGCTTCCTCTGCACCTCCCCATAAATAAGGTTTGATGGGATCAGTAAGGGTTTATTATTCTGTAAGTACAGCTGCAGTGTAATACCATTTATTCAAGGGCCTCGGTGTGCTAACTGTGTTCTGTAAAGGTGCCTTTTCTGCCAGCCCAAAGAATTGTGTCATTCAGTTTAAAAAATGTTTCAGGAACAAAATCGAATGAGTCCAAGTTTACTGGCAAAAGAGAGTGGAGAAATATAGGGGTTTGTGATAAAATTCCAGGATTGAAGGCTGTTTAGAAACAATTTTCACATTCCAGCTGAATGCTCAATGTGCTTCAGTTCACCCTCTCTTTTTATAATGTTTTTTTCATCAGTGCCATCGATGTTGCTGAACATTTTACCTTGAATCAGAGCAGAGCTGAAGACATCACACTCGCAGAGGATTACGAAAGCAGTATACCTCTCTGTGTCAGAAACTTTGGTGAGAGAAGCTGAGAAATTAGAAATATTCTGTCATACCATCTTGGGCTTAAAATTGTATGTAAGCATTACAATCTGATATCAGACACTGAGAATCAAACTAAGCATTCTCTGCTTTTACTGAACTAGCGGAATTGTTTATCCCAACTGAGGTATGGGTTGTCTTGCAATCTTTTAAAAATTATTTGAAAAAAATAGGAAATGGATGAGTCTGGGTTTCCCAAACTCATGCAGATGAGGCATCAGAAGGTGTGTGTTTCCTCAGAGGAAGAAGCAGATGCACTGAGAAGACAAAGCTTCCTTGAGGGCAGCTTCCTGACGAGCAGTAACAGTCTGGGGACTGATCACAACTCGGCCAGTGCCAGTGGTGACAAGTCTGTGCTGCATGAAGATGTGTTCTGCTTCCAGCATGACTGCTTTGGAGATGAGGAGGATGCTGCAGATATGATTGGTAGGGCTTGCAACAGACAAACTGAATCAGTTTCCTCTCCAAATGTTTTTATTCTTACAGGAAAACAAACAAGACAGCACCGGAAGTGTTTGTTTTCAAACATAAATTCCATGTTATTTGTTGTTTTCGTGCTTTGTTTTGTTTTCTATTTGTCACTAAATCCATGATCACCTGGACATTGCCAAATTGGTTTAAAGGCTATATTTCATTATTTTAGAATTAAAGGCATTAAATTTATGCTTAATGCTTAACAGTTTAACTTCTATTTTCAAAGGTGAAATAATACAGCATTTTATCCTTAGTGTTGTAATAACAAAGGCAGCAAAGCATCTTCTACATCATTATGGCTTAGAATATGTATGTAAACCTTATATATTTATACCTTCTAACACTATCAAGACCATATTTTTCAAAGAAAAGGTAGAAATTTCATACTTAGGACTAACCCTCTCCTTTTTGTGCTGTTGCAGACAGCCCCACCACTGACAGCCATCTGGGGAAGCTGAGCTTGCTTTCCTTGCAGAGAATTAACCTTAAGTAACATCAAGCTGTATCAGGCTATTTCATGACTACCCAGGCTTAGGATGACTAAAACTATGTGTTCTGTGTTTAAGAAATCCTGTTGAGGGATGAGCAAAATGGCCTAGATAAAGACATCCTGGACATGGAGGAAGCACGCCCTTTGTCACCAGATCTGCCGGAGAACAGCACAACCAGTGAGTCTGCAGAGTCTGCTCCAGCTCACACAAACCCCTCTGTTCCTGTGTTAATGCCTAAGGTCACACACAGTCAGCTTTGTGCACCATCCTGTGGCTTTTTCCTTTCTTCATTTATTTTGCTGCTTTTTTTTTTTTTTTTTTCCCCTAAACTGCTTCATCCACCCTATTTTTGGGTAATTTCCTTTGATTTAGGGATTCCAAATTTGTAACCTGCCTTTGCTTAGAAACTCTTTTATGTGGCATCCTGTTGGATACGCTGTTGGTCCACCCTGCTGCTCACGGTGTGATGTTCCTTTCGAGGGGGAAGGAAACCCAATAAGGGTGTGCTGTAACTGTGAATTTTCCCTGTGAGGGCTTAAAAAGCCTTTCCCAACCTAAAAAATTCTATTTCTGGTTTCGTATTTCTGTGACAAATGACAAGTAATTCCTAAGGGTGTTGCTAATCTTTTGGTTTGATGTTGATGAAATAAATTACATTTCGAAAAGTGTTTCTGGGAAATGTTTATCTTAAATCCTTATTCCCCCACCCCAGTGTTCCTTTAAAACTGAGAATTCTGGAACAGCTTTAAAGGGATAGAGTGGCTCTTGCCCCTGCTTGTGCTCGTGCTGGTGCTCCCTGTTCCTTCTCTACTGATAGAAATGTCCACACTGTCCTGCACTTGCCTGGAGCTGCAAACAGCTACATACTGAAAGCACAGACATTTTCTTTCCCCTGAACACTTTTTCTTGTGTGGGTTTTTTTCCAGATCAGTTCTGCTGCCTCTTCCACTGCCTGGCCCTTCTGGGGTCAGCAAAGGGAAACCTGCAGGGCAGGGTATGAGCAGCAGCAGCGCCAGTGATTACTGCTGATCGTAATTATGAGATTATAAACAAAACCACAGTTGTCCAATTCTCACCTTTTCCCTCTGATATCCTTCTCTGACGTGCAGCTGAGGTGTCAGTCCGTCTTGCAAACTTTCTTTCATTTGGGTTGTTTGCTGGGTTTTCTTGCAGTTGAATCCAACTGTGCAGACACCACCATGAAGGACGTAAGTCACACAATGAATGAGACATTCCTTCTGTTCAGAGAAGAAGGATTTGTGCTTGAGCCAGTTGATGACACAGGTCAGAACTTGATCACTTTCTTGCTGACTGTTTGCATTAACTACGTTTGGTTTTCTTAGGAGTCAAAATATTTGCAGAAGCGATTATTCCCACTCCAATTTTCATCTGCTTCTTCTGTCAGAGTTCCATTTTATGGGAACTATTATATAAAACCAGTGTCAGGTCATTTGTCTGATTAGCCCAAGTCTCTTCTTGCAGTTTATTCCATGCACCAAATCCAGTCTTGTTGCTCAGCTGGCACTGCAAGCCCGGCCTGCTCAGGGGTGGTACTGAAATTTCACCTGAAGAACTTTTATTACCAGTGATTTTTAATTTTATTACAGCAGTCACTTTTGTGTTTAAAATAACAATCTTAAAACTTTTGGAAAATGTTGGTTTGTGAACTTTTAACTCTGATAAGACCCAAAAAGAAAAGAACTACATTTCCTCGGTGAGTAAATCTAAATGTTACCTATCACCCTGCTGGCTGTTTGCAAATAAACAAGCTCATGTTGACAGCAATATTTACCATATTGGAATTTTCCAATACTCAGGAAGTTATGACTACATAACCAATCTGCGCCTTTCTTTTGTGTTTGTATCTTGATTAAATTGCTAAAGGACTAAACTGACAAACACAGATATGAATTATGAGGTAATGAAACCTGTTGAGTGCAGCAGCAGTTTTTGGATCAGTTAACTTCCTGATGGATTAAAGGCAGCTTATTCAGTCTTGCTGCTATATCATGTGTTCTCATTAAGTCCTCCTGTTCCCCGTTCTTTAGCACAATAGTCATATGTCTTCTGTAATAAAACATATGGGAATTTCCTGTACAAGAGTACAAAGAGTGAAGACTTTATGAAATCTTTCGAAGAAAGGGCCTGTGCACTTGTACTTTGATTTTTTTTTTTTTTTTCAAATCTGGGCGGTGTTTGGGAGGTCAGCAGCTGGTTTGATTCAAGGGGCTTTGTTTTTTTTTTTAATTATTTTTTTGTGCTTAGTGTCCCGGGAATAGACCTTAAGACTTGTTTTTTTTTATTACTTGCTCTCTATAGCTGTCACCCCAAGGAAAAGAAACAAAAGAAAAAGGAAGCTGCTGGTGGATGTACAGAAGGAGCTCAGCTGCAATGCCATTTACAACCAGCTCACCAACTGCACAGACATCCTGGCCACGCTGGAACTCGCTCCCCCAACCAAGAAGACGATGATGTGGAAGGAGTGGGGGGGTGTGGATAAACTCCTGTCCCACTCCACGCAGCCCGTGGTTCACGCTGACCTGCAACAGGTAAAGATCAGCTCCCGGGGGGGTTTATGGCACTGTGTAGATTCCAGGACTGTTGCAGAGCTGGGGTCTCGCTGACAGGGCTTTTGCAGACTCAGTTTGATGCGAATTCCAGTGCCAGGGGAAGCATTTCCTTGCACTTGCTCTGCAGTGCAAGTCAGCTGGACACCCAATGATTTATTTGCACACTCACCACTAATTGCTTCATCATCTCTGGAGTCACAGCCTTAACATCCTGCAGCCCAACGAGAAGGGAAAAATTACAAAGACATGAGAGTTGCTGTTTCATTTCACACACTGGCACCTGACTGACCTTACACTAAGCCACAGCTTTTTGCATTTCTGTCCATTTCTTTTCTACTTTCTCCTTTGTTTTATTGTTCTCTGCCTTGTTTCCTCTCCATAATCAATCTGAGACACCTTTCATGTCTATTGACTTTAGAATCATAGAGTCAGCCAGGTTGGAAAGGACCTCTGAGATCATCAAGTCCAACCCTTAAATGTCCAACCTTTAAATGGACATCAGACTTAAATACCATTATTAGAGCATTGCTGATGGATTTGGAAGGGTTCACTGCAGCAGTGCAGCTTCACCACTTAGAGTCCAGCTGCAGAATTACAACTTGCTCTCTAAGAGGATGAAAACTGCAGACATTTGTTTCTTTCATCCTTCCTGGCTTCAAGGAAAAACGATCCAAGCAGCTCCTAAGATTTTTTTTTTTTTTTAACGGAGTTCATGGACAATGCTGAAGCTGCAGAAGGCTGTTACTTCAAAAAAAAAAAAAAAAAAAAAAAAAAAAAAAAAAAAAAAAAAAATCAAACCTGCAGATTTTCAGAATGACCTAATTTAAATATTGAAGTTCTGGGTAACAGTATATAACATGCAGCTCATATTCGTACCTTCGTCTTGATGTTTGCAAATAATCTGACATGATGTTCTGAAAGCAAACAAAGGAAAAATAATTCTTTTCAGCTGTTTGAAAAATGCTTCAAGAGTGTCAGATTTAAGATGAGAGGAGGTGGAGTACAGAGGGTCTCTGAAATGGAAGAAATGCGAAAAGAGCAAGATACCACAGGTAATATTTTAATTCTGTTGTGCAGAATTACTATTTTCTATTCTACATAATGTTTGAGACACGTGCATGGTGTTTGTGTGCAGTATTCTACGAATCAAAGGCCAAAAAAGTTAAATGTTTAGGGAGTTAAGGGACTGTTGTTATATACATATTAAAAAAAAAAAAAAAAAGGTTGTTTTGTATGTTTGCTTTTATTCGTCCTTTGCTGTTCTTCTGTTCTTTAGAAATTAAATGAAATGCAAATCTTTTTCTTCCTTGTGGCATGAGGAGATATTTTTAGTCTTACCTATGGTTTCTCTGCCTCTGAAACTGCAGATTTGGGTGGTGTTATTTGGGGTTTTTTAAATATAACAACAACAAAAAAATCTTCCCACTTATTCTGAGCTTAATCAAACTGCTCTCCAGATTCCCAAATTCATGTAAACAATTCTATTTCACTCTGGGAGATCTGTTTTTGTTAACATCAGACAAATAGAAATGTCATGTTTCACTCTGTGAAAACTAACCTGTGTTTCTGCCTCAGAAATGAATCAACAAACCCACCTCCTGTGAGTCCATAAAGGTCAACTTTTAGAAAAGGAAAAGCTCCCTTGGAAGGTTCTTCTTCCATGCTCCTGTTGGGAAGGATATTTCTTTGAAATTTGCTCATTCTGGCTCCTACTCTCAAAGATTGCAAACTAGGGTGTGATTTTTGTTTTTCAGGTGTTTTTTTTTTAAGGACACACAGTAAATGCCTCCTGAATTCTGGTTTTCTATTAATACAGGGATGCTGCCAGTAGAAGAGCCAAGTTACCTGCAGGAGTCAGCTCATTCTGAGACTGAGAGAAATATTAGAAATGATTCCTTTATGATTATTCCACCACGGAATGCCAGAAATGAAACCAATGAGAACTGTGATGAAACCATAGTGAGCAGTTTTCCTCAGTTTTAGAGATCTAAGTGGGTTTATATTGGTTCCACTCTATGCTAAGGTCCCATTAAAACACAGTAAGAAATTACTGATGTTTGAAAAGGAGGCTAACGCCAGCTAAGAGTGCATGAAGTAGCTTGTGTGATGAAAGTTTATTTATAATTACTTTGGTAAGCTCTCACAGTGAAGGAATGGTTAATTAAAATGTCTATTGATCAGTAGAGATTACAGTCTAATCGCTAAGTATAATAAATGATAAGTCCTACAACAAGGTCCTTCCCTGTGTCAGGAAAGGCACAGTGGAAATAGCAACAGTTAACTCACTTTGGAGAACTTCATTGTAGTAAATTCTCTGAGCAGAGCTAAGTGATGAGGATCTCACTGTATGGGTAAATGGTCAGCCCTACTGATTGTCCTTTCCGTGCCCACAGCTGGATGGGGCAGCTTTCTCCGAGAGCTCAAAAACTTCCTTGGGCCAGGAAGCTGAAGAACAGCAGGTGGAGGTGCCAAAGGTGTGTGTCCTCAGAGCTGATGGCCCTGCCTTGTTTCAGAGGAGAACTCTTTCTCAGAAATATTAAAGAAAAAAAAAAAAAAAAAAGAAAAGAAAAGGTGTGAGCACAGAGGTGTCAGAGGCACCTGATTCCCTGAGTTTGGCCACCCAGATGCCCAGCTCTGGCTTGGTTTTCAGTCAGGCTGGAACTCCTGTCCTTTCCATCATGTTGTGTTTACAAACACTAACCTTCTCTTTACTTCCTCTCAAGGAGCAAAAAAGGATCAAGAAGGACAGTGAAGAAATAAAATGGAGCAAAAGAACTCTTCAGTTACACAAAACTTTACAGGTACCAGTACTGGGTCTTGTTATTAGACACCAAAAGCAGGTTGGTGTGTTGATTTCACATGGACCGTGTCAGGAAAGCTCCTCCTTCCGCTGCCCACGTCGCTGCCCCTCACCTGCAGTGTGTAACTCTGCTTTTTGGGGTCTTTATGTCAGGATTTTGGGTGCCTGACGTGGGGTCTCCTCCCACAGCTGCAAGAATCAATAGAATTTTCTGAATGTCACTTTATAGAAATGTATTTGTCCAAATAATAAATAAATACTTAAAACTGTGGTGTAGCCTTCAAAAAACAAGTGATAAGAACACTTAGTTCTTGCCTATGAGGTCCCTGTGACTCTGTAAGCAGAGAACAGGCTGTGCATGGATATTTAGTGTTTTCAGACACAAACTATGCTGGAAGGGCTCCGTTGGTGTCATGGAATTCAGTGCAATTGCAGGTTTTAGTAACACATGTAGGTACCAGCAATATTGTGGCAAAAAAATGTTAAGAGCCATTTCCATAAATGCGGATGCCAAGATACCCAGAGAGGCTGTAGATTCCTCATCCCTGCAAGTGCTCAATGCCAGGTTGGACGTGGGTTTGGTGAAAGCTGGTCTAGCGGAAGGTGTCCCTGCCTGGAGCGGGGGAATGAGATGATCTTTAAGGTCCCTTCCAACCCGTTCTGTGATTCCACAAAGGCCGGATCCAATTCGAGGTTCTCAAGCCGAGACCTCCCCTCTGGGCAGCGCTCTCTGCTTGGAGCCCGTGGGATCCCGTTTGCCTGCTGGGAAAGCTGACCTGACCACTTTCTCCTTTCCCTCACGCAGCACCTGAGGAGATCAGGCTCGTGCTCCTTCAGTTTTCGGGAGCTCTGCCGGAACAACAGCCGGAAAGAAGCGGCAGCCAAGTTTTACGTCCTCCTGGTCCTGAAGAAGCAGCAGGTCCTGGAGCTGCGGCAGCGCGAGCCCTTCGCGGACCTCACGGCCACGGCCGGGCCCATGTTCGGCACAGTGGGATCAGCTCACCAAAACACACCTTAGGGGACGTCCTTGCAGCAAATGGTTTTCCTGGGAAAAGGGTTGAGCGTCTTGTCAAAGCGTGGGAGCTGAGCAGAGAGCTCTCCCTGCCATTTACACCCCTCAAGCAGTGGCCTGTGCGGGTGTGCTGCCCCAGGTGCTCACTGCTGGGCTTGGCTTTAATATTTATGGTTATAGGATGAGTTATAGGATGGTTATAAGATAGGTTAATAAAATACCATTAAATATATATTCTATATAGGGGATTTACATTGTCGGGGATTTTATAAAAGTCCTTGAAGGGTTTTTATAGAAGTCCTTCAAAGCCTTTTTCGGGGACCACCTTTGGAGATTACATTATTTTTGTCGAGGCTTGTGTCTGTTAATCCTCTCACACCATCAGTAAGAGATGTCTGTTAACTCCCCTTGGCAAAAAATTTAGTTAAAATTATTCCTTTCAAAGAATGTTTAGTATTTGATATTTTAAGATCTAGTAAGGTCCTGTCTCCGGTGTTGATTTTTGTGTGTTCAGGCAGACAGAGGTTACACTGGCCCTAGAAGGGTCCATAAGCTTTAGGAAGAAATTCTATTTCCTAGGAATCCTGCTATGTCAGATTTCACAGAGCTTGTTTACTTATTAGCACCTTTATTCACGTGTAGATTTACTTAAAAATTGATGTTAACAGAAATGTTACTAGTTCCTTGTATTTTTGTCTAATTTAAGATAAATTTTACCCCTTTCACTGTTATCTTCTGAAGCTCTTCGTTTTGTTGCCTCCAGCAGGCACCACAGGGGTGGTTGTGCCCCCACTCAGGTGCTCTGGTGCTGTGGGGACACTACTTCATGTGGAATCGATAAAAATTAGATGTTTCCTTCACTTGTTGGTGTTTTTTTTCAGAAGGATCAAATCCTGGGGGTTCATCTCAGTCAGGGATTTGGTGATTTTACTTAAAATTGGAAAGGATAGGTGACGTTGTCGCCTGGCTTTTAGGTGTTCACTCATCTCAGTGACACCCCTGTGTCTCTAGGCCCTCAGACGTGAGTGGTTCCTGTCACACAGGGTTCAGGGGGCTGGTTTTGGTGAGAACCTCTCCCTCTCTCCCCACAGCAGGTCCATCCCTGGAGCAGTGCTCCCGCTCTGAGGGTCTGAGCATCCCAGGAAACCAAGCACTGCAGACTGCAGAGGGAAGGAGAAACTATTTGTCTCCCCCAAAAGCCATCAGGAATGACTCTGCATCTCACAGCAGAGCTGCTGCCTGGGCCACATGGTCAGAGCTGCTCCAGTGGCAGCAGATGTGATAACTCATTAATTTTCCTTTCAAGGATAGAGGCTGTGCACTGGATTCACCAGGAAAAAGGGAGACAAAAGGCAGCTGGAGGCGGGCAGGAATAAATGGGAGGTAGAAGATATATATATAGACTGAAAAGAGTCTATGTGTCGGGATTAATGAGGTACAAATCATGCAGGAAATAGCGCTGGAGGAAAGACGAGAACGCATTTACCAAACAGGTTTGTCAGAACTCCGG
>NW_020955641.1:85314-86589 GCF_003031625.1 Empidonax traillii | reverse complement strand
AGTGGCAGCAGATGTGATAACTCATTAATTTTCCTTTCAAGGATAGAGGCTGTGCACTGGATTCACCAGGAAAAAGGGAGACAAAAGGCAGCTGGAGGCGGGCAGGAATAAATGGGAGGTAGAAGATATATATATAGACTGAAAAGAGTCTATGTGTCGGGATTAATGAGGTACAAATCATGCAGGAAACAGCGCTGGAGGAAAGACGGGAACGCATTTACCAAACAGGTTTGTCAGAACTCCGGAATAACCACGGGGGAGTGACAAAGGGAGCTGGGAATGGCTGGGAAGCACAACGGGCCTCAGGCCCAGACCCAGAGCAGGAGCAGATTCTTCTCTGACTGTGCCGACACAAGAATATTTCCCTCCATGGGTCCGTATGTGGAGACACACACATCGGATGTTACCTGGGTGTATGTGACACGAGCATCTCGTGCTCCTGCTCTCCACGGGGGTGTCCGCAGCCGACCTTGGGCGTTCCCGGCCATGTGTTTGAACACCTTATTACAGCTACCAGTGCATGCAAGTTAAAACCAGAATAAAAACAGAATAAATACCTTTGATCATGGGAACTTTATCCACCCCTGCGAGAAGCCAACGAAGACAGGAGCCCCCCCTTTACAGGTAAAAGCTTACCTTTAGCGCGCCTGGGGTGGGGTCCTGGCCTTCGATGGATTTCACAGCCGAGGGATAGAAGTCCCATCTGGGTCGCCAAATTGATGCCCAAAAAAAAGCAGATAAAAAACTGTTTAGACAGAGTTTTATGCCTAGAACAGCAAGGTATTTATTTATTGATGGCTGAGCAGCCTGCCAGCTAGTGCTGGGAAAACAGGCTCCGAGTTGGTTAGGTTAGAATGAGTATTTTATACAGGTTTGGCAATGATTACAACATAATCGCATACATATTCATATTAGTGCATCATTAGATTACAATATTCATAACAGGTGGAGTTAGGGGCGGAGACTGAGGCATGGTTTCCATTTTGAGGAATATTTTGGTGGGAGTTCCTGTTTGCCTTCATCCTGGGGTCTCAAATTCTCTCCTCTTCATCAGGTGACCCTGGTGACCTTGCGTTCTTTCTATTGTTCCTGTGTTCTGATCACTCAGCCTTAGAGAAACCCCTGGCTTTGGGCCTATATTACCTATTGAGATGTCACCTTGGCTCCTCTGGATGAGATTTCTGGGACTGGGGTTCTTTGCACAATGTACCTGTGGCTTATGTCTACAGAATTTGTACAGAACAAGATCTCCTTTGAGCAAGGTAGAGAAATGGG
>NW_020955641.1:84435-85293 GCF_003031625.1 Empidonax traillii | reverse complement strand
GAATAAATACCTTTGATCATGGGAACTTTATCCACCCCTGCGAGAAGCCAACGAAGACAGGAGCCCCCCCTTTACAGGTAAAAGCTTACCTTTAGCGCGCCTGGGGTGGGGTCCTGACCTTCGATGGATTTCACAGCCGAGGGATAGAAGTCCCATCTGGGTCGCCAAATTGATGCCCAAAAAAAGCAGATAAAAAACTGTTTAGACAGAGTTTTATGCCTAGAACAGCAAGGTATTTATTTATTGACGGCCAAGCAGCCTGCCAGCTAGTGCTGGGAAAACAGGCTCCAAGATGGTTAGGTTAGAATGAGTATTTTATACAGGTTTGGCAATGATTACAACATAATCGCATACATATTCATATTAGTGCATCATTAGATTACAATATTCATAACAGGTGGAGTTAGGGGCGGAGATTGAGGCGTGGTTTCCATTTTGAGGAATATTTTGGTGGGAGTTCCTGTTTGCCTTCATCCTGGGGTCTCAAATTCTCTCCTCTTCATCAGGTGACCCTGGTGACCTTTCGTTCTTTCTATTGTTCCTGTGTTCTGATCACTCAGCCTTAGAGAAACCCCTGACTTTGGGCCTATATTACCTATTGAGATGTCACCTTGGCTCCTCTGGATGAGATTTCTGGGACTGGGGTTCTTTGCACAATGTACCTGTGGCTTATGTCTACAGAATTTGTACAGAACAAGATCTCCTTTGAGCAAGGTAGAGAAATGGGGGGGGGGGGGGGAGAACAGTGGGCCCCTGCAGCAAGATGCTTCAATTAACCCTTCTTCCTTCACCCCCATCACCACCCGCAGGCTGCAGGACTCGGCGTGGGGGCTCCCGAGACGCTTCCTCACAGAATAA
>NW_020955641.1:59396-80250 GCF_003031625.1 Empidonax traillii | reverse complement strand
AGTGGCAGGATTGGTGGGGAAGAGGCATCTCTGCAGGGCAGTGATCCCAAAAAGGAGCTGAGCTGCTCTTCCTGGGAAAATCTTCCTCTGGGGCACAAGGCTGAGCCTCGGGGTGCTCTGCCGCTGCTCTGTCACTGCTCTGCCATCCTTTGCCCTTGGCATCACTGTCATGGTGTGATCAGTGGGTTGGCAAAGCCCCAAGTCCCCTGTGTGGCTGGTGGAACCCACCTGGAGATGTGCCCTATGGTCACCCACCCCAGGACAGTGGTGGTGTGGGAGTCTTGTGCCAGTTCTGCATCCCAGCCCTCCTTGGGGGATCTGCTTCTCATGCTGTAGCTCCAGTTGTTTCCTTGTTCAGGCTCATTGCTTTTATTTATCAGGAATTCCCCAGGCTAATTCCAGTGCATGGAACAAGCCCTGGTTTGTGGTGGTGTTTTTATAAGTGCTCCCCTCCTGTTCCACACATGCTGGGAGACTCACAGGGAGTTTTGCCGTTGGAGGCTCCAGGAATGTGTTGGTTCTGGTGCCCCCAGTATCTTGTCCAGGAATTGTCCTAACCACCTCTGCTCTGGAGACAGGCTGGGAGAGCTGGGGTTGTTCAGTCTGGAGAAGAAAAGGCTCCAGGGAGACCTTGGAGTGCCTTCCAGTGCCTAAAGGGGCTCCAAGAAAGCGGGAAAAGGACTTTGGACAAGGGCCTGGAGTGACAGAACAAGGGCGAATGGCTTCACACTGACAGAGAGCAGGATTAGAGGGGATATTGGGAAGAAATTCTTCCCTGTGGGGGTCCTGAGGCCCTGGCACAGGTTGCCCAGAGAAGCTGTGGCTGCCTCATCCCTGGAAGTGTTCAAAGCCAGGTTGGATGGGGTTTGGAGCAACCTGGGCTAGTGGAAGGTGTCCCTGTCTGTGGCAGGGGAGTTGAAATGAGATGAGCTTTAAGGTCCCTTCCAACCCTAACCATTCTGTGATTCTAAACCCCCTCCATGGACAGGGATGCCACCCACTAGACCGGAGTTAATCCTGGATTTCTCCTTGGCTTCCTAGTGAGGCTCCATTGGTGCTGCAGCTGCTCATCCTGGTCCATGTGACGGGGGTAATTCTGAGTGCAGATCAATAATTTCCTCAGCCTTCAGGAGCCATGTACCACGTGGGAAGGGGTGTGTTCGGTGCTGGTGCTGAGTCTGCCCACCCTGCCTGCCCTGGGCAGCCCTTGGGCATGGTGAGGCTTCCGGGGAGAGACTGAAGTGGCCCGTTGATTCTTTGGGATTAAAGACAGTGACAGTTTATTGCCGGTGATTGAATTCCAGACACCCTGGGTGCTGTGGGAGGCGCTGAGCCTCGGCGTGGGCACCAGGCGAGTCTGCAGCAGTGGGAGGAGGAAGAGAACGAAATGAGCTCCTCAGACACGAGGTCAAATCCAGGCTTCCCCACTGAGCCGTTCCTGGCTGCGGATGCTGGCGGGGGGGGCCTGGGGTGCAGCATGGGGAGATCTCAGGAGCCCCAAGGGCTGGACACACACGTGCCATCTGTGGGGAAAGATCTGGATATGACTGGGATGCCACTGGGCGAGTGCTGGGCACACTAGGCGGGTACTGGGATACCACTGGGCTGATAACAGATATCACTGGGCTGCAGGACCCAGGACACAGGGCTTGGGGCTGTGAGAGGGCAAGGAGTCAAACCCTGGTGGCCACCCATCTCCCTAAATCCCTGCTGGAGAGCTGTTGGAGTGCAGGTTGTGCAGCAGCCCGTCATGGCGCTGCCGGAGGATGCCGGAGAATCCTGGAGGATGCTCCTGCTGGCCACGCTCGGCTCCCCGTGGATGCTGATTCACGCTGCTGCGGCAGCAGAGCTCGCAGCCACTCGGGAGCAGTGATCCAGCAGGACAGGGCGCTACCTCCCCCTGCCCAGGTCATCTCCTGGCAAATCCATCCCAGGTCGGAGCAGCAGAACCCCCAACTCATTCTTGCAGTGTCCCAGGGGTGCTGGCACCCCCCTGGCTGGGGCTGGGGGTGCCCTGTGGCTGCATTCTAGGCTCTTCAGTGCCCTGGTTTGGAGATCAGGGAGCAGCAAATCCTGGGCAAAGCAGAGGCCTGGACTGGCCAGGGTGGGCCTTGAGGCAGCCTGGAAAAAAAACCCCTGGGGTGGCAAGTGCAGAAAGCTGCATTGGGGTGAGCTGACCGTGCCCCCCCCTCTTCTCCTGCCTCCCCTCTTGTCCCACTCCTTGCAGTCCCTGGGAGCAGGGCCAGCAGCACCGAGTGTTTCCTGTCACCCATCGATTATGTGCTGGCTGGTCCCATCGCTCGCGCTGCTCTGCCAAAATCTGGGATAAATGCTGGCATTGTGAATGGGCTTGGGGACGGGGAGGGGGGGCCACGCGGTGCCCTCAGCCCGTCCTTCCCTGGCAGAGTGTGAGCCCAGCGGGGATCCCAGCGGTGCCTTGGGATGTTTGGCAGGATGTGGGTGCTGAGCGGATGCTTCCCTTGCTCCCTGACATCCTGCGTGTGCCCGAGGTGCTGCAAGCCCCTGGATCTGGCCTATTTATTTACAGGAAAGCAGGCTCTGTGTTTCCCAAGGGATTGGCTCCTGCTGCCTCATCATGCAGGGATCTGTTCTTCCTCACCTGATTTCACTGCTGAATGCGTGATTTGGACTTAATTATGGAAGAGCAGGCACCCATCCCACTGCAGGGAGAGCTGCCTGCCCAGGGAGGTCCAGGGACGGGTGTCAGAGCCCTTGTCCCACTTCTGCCCTGAGTAATGCCACCACTGCAGGCACCTTGTGTCCCTGTGGCATACCCTCCTTCTGGCATGGATGGGGATCTGGAGGAACGGGGAATCTTGTCCCGTGTCTGGAGCCTGGTGGGAAAGGAGCTCCAGACCATGGGCAGGCAGGCACCTGCTCTGCTTCTGTTCTCAATTAAGAACACCCTCGCCCTGTGCCCCCAGCATCCTGGTGGGCCCAAGGCATGCTGCATCCCAGCATTCCCAGGCTATGGGAGGCCAGCAGGAAGCACAGCCCAGATGTGCAGGGGATGCTGTCCCCATCTGCCCTGGGACTGGTGGCCCTCAGGACTACACTGGTGCCCTGGTGCCAGACCTCTCCTTTTGCAGGGTCTCTGCCTCCCCGGGGCTGCGTTCCTGCCCTCACCTCCTCTCTCTCTGTTGCCTTCACCCGCAGTTCCCCGTGCCCAGGACCCGTGGCACCGCGGCCATGTCCATGCCGGGGAGCAGACGCTCGTCCACGGGATCACGAAGGTGAATATGCTTCAACCTCTGGCCCCAGGACCGGGCACCAGCGCCTGCAGCCGGGAGGGGATGATCCCCACACCTCCACCACCAGCTGCCACTCCGCAGCACGAACCCCCAGCCCAGCTTTTGGGGGGTTGCATGGCGCTGCCCACTGCACAGCACTTCCCTGTCCGTGCATGTGGCCCCCTGAGCGCTGCACTCCCCGTCCCTCTGTCCGTCTGTGCCACAGCCAGGATCGACCCCACCGTCCATCTGGGCGAAGGCAGGCAGTGAGTGGTGGAGAGCGCTGGGGTTGGGGCAGTGAAACTGGGAGGTGTGTTAGCCCTTGGAAAGCCTCTCCTCGAGCGGAGTGAGAGAGGCAAACAAAAAGGGAGGAAAAAAAAGCGTTTGTTCCTTTCCGATGTCTCCATGGCCTGGACTGCTGTTATGGAGGTAGAGGCCCAGAATGGGCAGGGAGAAGAGGCAGAGCTGCCCACGTGGAGGGGATGCTCTGGCAGACGTGGCTCGAGCTCTGCCGGGGCCACGCTCCCAGGGGACTCTCAAGGGGCTCCCGGGGGGTCCCAGGGGCTCCCAAGGTCCTCAGGGTGCAAGGATGCTGTGCCAGCATCCAGGGGCTGCCACGCCAGGGAGGGGGGAGTGGGTGGGCATCCCCCCCCCCCCAAGCCCTGCCTTTGTGCCCGTCACCATGTCCGTGCCATTTTGATCCCTGCTGTTTGTTTTGTCCTTTTGTCTTGTGTGTTCTCGGTGTGGTGGTTGGCAGTCGCGGGGTTTATGGACGGAGTGGCTTTGCCTCCTTCTTTAAGTCTTCAGCGCCCTCAGCCACTCGGCCTGAGACACAGCCTCTTCTCCCTGCCTCCAGGCGCCCCTCGCCCCCCGGGAGGGACACCTACGGCACCTCCTCGCTGAGCAGCAGCAGCAATTCTGGCTCCTGCAAGGGCAGCGACAGCAGCCCCACCCCAAGGTAACCCATCACCCGTGGCCCCAGGGTGGCTGCCGGGTGCCCCCGGGCAGGGGGAGCAGCCCCCCCACGCTGCCGGTGCCGGTGCCCGGCGGGGACAGGAGCGCAGGGCCCGGTGGAGTGAGGCTGTGCGCGTGGTGGCTGGGGGAGCTGGAGCTGGCAGAGCTGCTGGCGTGTCTCCAAAGACCCTCACTATCCTCCTCCAAACCTCTCCGCTGCTGCTGTTGTGTTGTGTCCCTCCCTGTCCCCCTGCCTGCCACTCAGGGACCCTCGTCATCCCCTCCCCTCCGTCCTGCTGTGGCTGTGGCTTGCGCGCTGCACGCTCCCTCCTGCCGCTCCCGCACTCCAAGGAGCACCTGGATCCTTCCAGACCAAAGGCACGAGAGCAAGAACTTCTGCTTCCATCCCCTTGTGTTGCCTGGCAAAGGTTTGGCAAGAGCTGGTGGCACACCCTGGGTTCTTAGCAGGGAGCTGCTGGTGTGTTTGGGGCACAGGCAGCTGGCACCGATCTGTGGGACGAGCACCAGCCCCACCCCTCGGGCACAGCAGCCCGTGGTGCACTGCTCCAGGGAGTGAGGCCCAAATCCTGCCTCTCCCCAGCCACCTTCCAGCTCCCGGAGGTGGAGTCAGTCTGGGAGGGTCTGAAGGGCCCGAGGGTGACATGGTGATCAGGGCCCAACTGCAACTGGCCATGGCAGTGGCCATCCTGCTGCCATGGGGCATTCCAAGGCCACAGTCCTGCCTGGATGCTTCTAACATGATGCTTCTGTCCCTGGCCGAAGGCTGCTGGGCTGCTGGCCGCCATCCATGGGGGCTTTGGGATGGCCCCCTGCCATGCACAGGGAATTCCCACCACCCTGCTGCCATGCACAGGGAATTCTCACCACTCTGCTGCCATGCACAGGGAATTCGGTTCCCCCCCTGCCATGCAGGAGCCGCTCGTGCTGCTCCCAGCTCTCCATGTGCCTCCCAGCCCACCATGTAGCCCTAAATCTGCAAAACCAGCCTCCTTGACCAGCCCCTGCTCTATGCACTGTCCTAGGCTTTGGGCCAGAGATGTCACTTCGTCCACCCCAGTGCCACTGGTGGCACAAGGCGGGTCCAGATGTGCTGCTGGCCCAGCCTGGAGCAAATGCTGGATGCCCTGGCTTGTTCTCCAGGGGCAGGACAGCCACCATCTCCAGACCTGCTCCATCCCAAACCCTTCTATTCCCCATCTTCTGCCTCCATCCCTGATGGGGTTGATCCCACTCTGGGGTCTCCATCCACGTCAGTTGTTCCTGGAAAGCTCCCACAGAGACCTTGGTGCCCACCTGCTCCCAGCTCTGCTTGTGCCCTAGAGAAATCCCCAGCTCCGCAGAAGGCTCAGTGCCCACCAGTAGCACCAGTGGGTCTAGGGACTGCACCTACCCTCCTGCCAGCAACACAGCACCTGAGGCACCCACCTTACCCCCCCTGCCAGTGGCACAGCACCTGAGACACCCACCCTGCTCCTCCTGCCAGTGGCACAGCACCCTCAGGCACCCATCCTGCCCCTTCTGCTCTCAGGGCTCCCTCGGGGTGTGCTGTGGGGCTGCACCCCCGGGAGCAGGTTGGTACTCCTGGGCCGAGCCTGTGCCGACCCTGGCACTGGCGGTGGGTGACACCCGTGTCCCTGCAGGCGCTCGTCCAAGTACAACCTCTGCAGTGACAACCATGGGATAAAGCCACCGACGCCGGAGCAGTACCTGACCCCCCTGCAGCAGAAGGAGGTCTGCATCCGGCACCTGAAGGCTCGCCTGAAGGACACGCAGGAGCGGCTGCAGGACAGGTGAGCACGGGAGCAGCAGGCACTGACTCCCTGGCACGGGAGCCGCCGGGAAGGGTCCTGGCACCGGCCATCACCACCTGCTGTGGCAGCTCCTGTCTGGGACTGGTCCTTCTGGGGGTCTCGATTCCCAGCACAGCATCTTGTCCCCGGGCTCATGCCTGGGGGCCGAGGTCATAGCTGTACTGTGGCATTGCAGGGGTCCTGGCACTGCTGCCCTTCCAGCCCAGGAGCTGCAGATTAGGGGGGCCCATGGAGCCCCACGTCCCACCTGTGGTGGCTGCGCTCTCCCCTCGCCCTGGTTAAGTCCTTGCCGTGCTTTTGCTGAATTTCAGCGTCAGAGGGTGGCTAATCCCCATCTGCTCCTCTCGGGCTTAGGCATGTCCTCATTGGAATGCCAGCTGCCACGCGCCTGCCCAGGGCACCTGCCCACCCCCACGCAGCCCTCGGGAGCCCTGGGCGCTGCAGTCCCTCTGGGAGAAGGCTGAGCGTCACTTCTAGGGATCCTCGAGCATCGCTCCCAGGGAATCCCTGAGCATCAATCCTGAGGGTCCCTGAGCATCACTCTCAAGGGCCCATCAACATTGCTCCTGAGGGTCCCTGAGCATCCCTCCTCGGGGTCCCTGAGTGGCACCCCCCTGAGGTCCTTAGCATTGCTCCTGAGGGTCCTCAAGCCACTGGATCCAGTCATGAGTGATCCAGACACCGGATCATGGGTGATCCGGTTCCATCTCAGTGCTGGGCACACGAGGACGGGGCTGTCCCCGCAGCCCCCTCAGCGCTGTGGCGGTGCCCTCCCATCTCCGCAGGGACGCTGAGATCGAGGACCTGAAGACACAGCTGTCACGGATGCAGGAGGACTGGATCGAGGAGGAGTGCCACCGCGTGGAGGCCCAGCTGGCGCTGAAGGAGGCCCGCAAGGAGATAAAGCAGCTGAAGCAGGTCATCGACACAGTGAAGAACAACCTGCTGGAGAAGGACAAGGGCCTCCAGAAGTATTTTGTGGACATCAACATCCAGAACAAGAAGCTGGAGACGCTGCTGCACAGCATGGAGGTGGCTCAGAACGGGGCGCTGAAGGAGGAGGGGGCCGGCGAGTCGGCCGGGGGGTCCCCAGCCCGATCCCTCACCCGCAGCTCCACCTACACCAAGCTGAGCGACCAGGGGGCCGGGGACCGCAACGTGGGGGGCTCGCAGACCATCTCGCTTGACGAGGGGGCCGACAGTGGCTTCGTGGGGATGGAGGAGGCTCCGGGCCACACGGACCCGCTGGAGGTGGGGGTTGAGCCTGGCACCCGCCTGCCCCCCAGCAACACCTACGAGAAGGTGCTGGGACTGCGGGGCAGCGTGGAGGCAGGGGTGCAGGCCAGCTGCATGCAGGAGCGGGCCATCCAGACGGACTTCGTGCCCTGCCAGCCCGACCTGGACACCATCCTGGAGAAGGTGATGAAGTCCCAGGCTTGCAGCTTGGGCAGCCCAACCTCCGCCTGGGTCTCCGAAATGGAAGACACGATGCCCGTCCCTGAGCTCGCCAACCCCTCCGGGGCCACGGACATGCTGGTGGCTGAGTCCGATGCCACGACGGCAGGTAGCGGTGCTGAGGGCGGTGTCCCCTGCAACCCGGCGGTGCGGCAGCCCCCCAGCGCCAGCCCCTCTGTGGCCATCGCCTGCGTGGCAGAGGAGGAGCTGACAGAGGCGACCGGCTGCGAGAACAACCCTTCCAAGAGCTACTGGAGCCGCCACTTCATCGTGGATCTGCTGGCAGTGGTGGTGCCGGCGGTGCCCACGGTGGCCTGGCTGTGCCGCTCGCAACGGCGGCAGGGCCAGCCCATCTACAACATCAGCTCCCTGCTGCGGGGCTGCTGCACCGTCGCTCTCCACTCCATCCGCAGGATGGGCTGTCGCCCCGTTGCCAGCCCTGGCCCCGGCGGCAGCGCCCAGCCCTGACCCCCCCCGAGGCCCCCCACCCGCCCCCATGGACCCGACTTCTGATTGTAAAACCCTGGTGTGGCACTGGCGGGTGGGAAGGGGTGGAGGGGTCTGTGGGTGCATCGGGGTGTGCTGCCCCTTCCAGCTGCTCTGTCCTGGAGGATGGAAAGAACTGTTGTTGGAAGAGGGGCACTAAAAGTCACCCTTTGCTGATGGACACCCCTGCCCATGCCCATGGGTGTGGCTGTGGGGGGCTGCACCCACCGGGCAGGCTCTCCCTCCATCACACTTGCTTTTCGGTTGTCCCCAGGCTGTCCCGAGGGCCAGCCCTGACATGGGCGGTTGATGGTAAGCAGCTGATGGGGATCACTGGGGGTGCAGTGGTTCCTTGCTCCAGGTACAGAGTCTGTCTGTGGGCAGGGGATGGGGGGATCCTGCCCAGAAACAGGAACCAGCTCCGGAGCGGTTCAGTCCAGCTGCCCATTCCCTAGGAGATGCCTCCCCACACGGGGATGGAACTGTGCTGTGGCTCACGCACGGAGCGCCCCAAGGAAGCCATGGGCTCTCCCTCCCTTTGCTTTGCACTATATTCACTTTTTTTTGGGTACAGACTGAAGCCTGGTTGTTGGGACTCTGGCCACCAGACAGCGGGTCCGGGGCCTCTCATGGTTTTGGCAGCGGTGATGCCGGTTATCCCACCATGTGCTGGAGCTCGGATGCCTTTGCCGGGGTGCGGGCAGTGCCATGCAGGCAGAGCCAAGCCCTTTGCCCCCCCGGCCCACCCAAATCCCCGCTTTGCTGGTGGCCTCCAGAAAAATGCCTTTTTTTTGTTGTTGTTGAGACGCAAAGACAGCAAGGATTGCTCAGCGGGGCTGTTGGGGCGCGGCACTTGGGGTTCCCCCCGGACGCGCCGCGCTCCCACCCCACGAATGTCTGTGGTTTCTTCGTGACTTGAACTAACAGTGTTTCCCCCCCCACCCCACCCCACCCCAACCCCACTCCCCCACCCACGGGTGCCACTGGCCGGGTGCTCTGGGAGCTGGCGATGCTCCACACACCGGTCCCTACAGGGGCGCGCGCCACATCCTGCGTGCCCCACGCTTCCCTGCATCCCCCATCCGCCGGCTCTGCCTGTGCTGGGGGGCAGTGGGGGCAGCAGCTCTTCCACCAGCACAGCACCAGGTGCCGGGGAAAAGATCCGGGGAGCAGCAGGGTCCAGGCAGCCGGGGCAGATGGAAGTGGAGCTGGGATATTCGCCTCTCGTGCAATGTATTTGTGGATCTGTGTACACGTCTGTTAGACTATCCAAAGCTTTGCCAAGAAATAAATGTAACGATTATATTTGAAGGACAAATCCATATAATATATTTTTTAAATACAGAACTGAAAAAGCTGTAACCCCCCTCTTCTTGTTTCCCCTGTCCTGTACTCGCTCTCTGTGGTGGATGTAATAAACGTCGCTGGGTCTGTGTCTGCTTTGGCTGGAGCCAGCCCTTGGCGTCCACCCTGAGGGGAACTGGCCTGAGCAGGGACACGGGGACATGGGGACCCTGGGACAGGACACCTGCCCCACCCCTTCCGAGGAGAGGAAGAACTACCCAGCAGCCACCAGCCTCTGGAGCAATGAGGAGTTTCACGCTAAAAAAGCTTCTTTTGAAGTGTTGTGGTGTCCCCTCAGCAGCTCCTCCAGGATTCCAGTGTCAGGTCCCCGGAAAGGCAGCGATGGCATCACAGGTCAGGGATGGAGTGGTCCATGGACGACTTCACCAGCCCTGATGAGAGCCTGGGCAGAGGGAGAGAGGGAGGGGAGATCAGTGAGGGGAACCCAGGGGGCCTTGTGGGGTGTGGGGGTCCCTGCGGCCCCACATTCTCACCGTTTGACCATGTGCTCATAGATCACAGTGGGGATGATGGTCAGCGTCACCACGTTCCCAGCCCCTGCCAGCACCTCCGTGAGCTGCTTATCCTGCGGGAAAGAGCAGGGGGGGTTTTAGGGTGCCCAGCTTTGCTCAGAACCCCCACAGCTTCCCTGGCCACATCCTGAACTCCCTGGGCACATCCTGTGCCACCAGCAGGGCACAGCCCTACCTTCATGCCGATGACGTTCTGGCCGTTCACCTCACAGATGCAGTGGTTGGTGAGGAGCCCGTTGCGGGCGGCTGAGCTGTCCTTGGCCAGCGACACAATCTTCCCCTTCTTCACCACGATGCCGACGTGGCCGGTGCTGTCCTTGTGCAGGGTGACAGTGCGCTGGAAAGGCCTGTGGGAGAGCACGGTCAGTGCCGGCACCGCCACCGCCACCACCGGCGCTGCCACCGGCACTGCCACCCGCTCACCTGTCCCGCACCACCATGACGATTTTTTCGGGGTTCGCCTTCTTCAGTGCCCGCTGTGCCTTGTCACTGCTCCAGCCCGCGCAGTTCTTGCCGTCGATCTGCAGCACCTGGTCCCCGAAGCGCAGCCCCACCAGCGCCGCTGGCGAGTTGGCCTTCACCAGCTGCACGAAGATGCCCTGGGGGCACAGAGGAGCGGTGGCACGGTGCCACGGTGTGCCGTGCCGTGCCATCTGCGCCCTGCTGTGCCGTGCCGTGGCAGGCTGTGGCATTTGATGCCATGCATTGCCGTGCCATGAGACACCGTGCCATGAGGCGCTGTCACGCTTATGCCACGAGCGCACCACGTCACATCGTGCCACGCTGTCCTGTGCCTTGCCCAGCCCCTCACCTGGTCAACGTTCTTCAGGTGCAGCCCCGTCTTGCCCCGCTCGTCCTTGCACAGGTGGATCTCCCGCACGCCCGGTTTGATCTCTGCCCGCCGCAGCCCCGCGCTGTTCCCGCTCAGGGGGGCGATCAGCTGGCCCGGGGTGGGGCCCACAGGGGTCAGGGCCTGTGACGGAACCAGGGGTCAGTGGAAATGGGGGGAACACGGGGCCCTGTGCACCTCAGCCCTCAGGGGATGCTGCGTGCTTTCCCCAGGCAGGATGCGGACCCAAAAGGACTCCCACCATGGCACGGGGACCCCGTGCGGGGCAGGGAGAGCCGCCAGCCCAGACACCTACGGTGTTGTCCCCCGGGTGCAGGTTCTTCTGGATCTCCTCGCTGGAGAGCGTGAGCCCCATGTAGTTCTCCAGCTCGGCCAGGTTGGGGTACAGCACAGGCAGCTCTGCGGGACACACCGAGGGTGGTCTCGGCTTCTGAGGTCCCCAACCCACAGCCATTGCCACCTCCACCCCATGAGCCCCCTGGGACCATGGGCCAGCAGAAAGAAACCCCCAAATTGCATCCCCTGCTCACATACTGAGTTTTGGGGGGTCCTAGCTGAGTCCCCCACACGGTGAGCATCACCCTCCCCCCACAGCCCCAGGACAGACAAGCTGGTCGTGCCCCACCTTACCGGTGCCCGAGGTGAGTTTTGGCTTCTCCGTCACCACGGTGGTGGGGGGGGTCCTCACCCCGGCAGCTGCCTGTGCCTGCCAAGAGATGGGGTCTGCTCAGTGCTGCGCCCCCCACCCTGTGCACCCTCCACTCCCCCAAATGCTGCTGAGCTGGCACTGACCTGCAGGACCTGATGGCCCTTCATGTCCTCCAGGGAGGGGTAGAGCGTTGCCATCGCTGCTGCTGCCTGGGGACAGGGATGGGGTGGTTCAGGGCCTGGGGTGCCTCTCTCCAAGCATTCCCTCCCAGCCCAGGTGTCTGAGACGGGCTGTCTCACCCGGAGCCTCTGGCATGACTCAAGGATGTGTCACCAGAGCCACCACCTCCACCACTTCCCGGTGGCTGGGACAGGGGTGGCTGCCAGGCACAGGCACCTGGCTTTGCTTTGCTGGTGGCAGGTCCCACTCCCCGTGTCCACCTGCCCAGTGAGGCCATCCCAGCATCACTCATAGGATATCCCGTGGGAACAGCCCCTGTGCCTCCCATCAGTCCCTCTGCTCCCCATGTCCACCTGCCCTGCGGGGCCAGCCTGGCATCATCCAGACAAGAGAGAGGGATATCCCACGGGAACAGCCCCTCTGTCCCTCATCAGCCCCCTCTGTCCCCAGTGCACTTCATACTGAGCCCAGGGCAAGGTTGTGCCCTCCCAGCTCTGCCCCACAGCGCTGCATTCCCCAGAAAGTATCATCCAAAACTGGGGGGTAGGGGACAAATCCAGACCCAGCTGAGCCCTGCGGTAACCAGGAGGGATCCCACCCACAGCTCAGGGCTGGCAGCAGCATCCAACGGACAAAACTGTCCAAGCCCAACCCTGGCACCCCAGCACTCACCTGCCAACAGCTCCCAGATCCTTGTGACACCCTTTTCCTGGCCGCTGGATTTTATAGCCGTGCCCAGCCCAGGGAGGGGCCAGGCAGCCTCAGCTGATTGCACTCCCCCGCCAGATAGGGCATAGGTGAGGAAGAGGAAGTGGAAGGTGAAGGCAATACACTGCAGGGCCCTGGGGACAGGGACTGGGATGAGGACAGGGATGGCTTTTCGTGGGTTTGGGTATCCTGGAGGAGCAGGGATGGGCCTGTAGCCCAACTCTCCGCCCTGCATCACCCCTCCTGTCAGCCCCAGCACACGGCTTGGCCCCCCCAAGTGGGGGCCCCCCACTACACCCCATCCTGGGCTCCACGGGCCCTGCTGGGGGATGAAGGGGATGCCCTACCAGGAGCCCCTGCGTGGGCGGTGGCTCCTGCTGACACCTCACTGCCCGGGCACGTGGGGCTGACACAGCCGTGACCTGCACCATTCCAGCTGTCACCTGGGACACGTGCCAGGCGTGACAGCCCTGTGGGAGTCCCACACCACAGGTGGAAAAACTGACCCAGCGCAGAGCTCAGCACGGGGTGGATGTGGCACCCCACTGCCATGGGGACATCGCTGTGTCACTCTGGGATCCAGCCCTCACCCGTGACATCCCGCTGCCCGCACTGGGGATGCCACAGGACACCGTGTCCTCAGGGGCTGGACAGTGGGTGCTGAGGGTGCTCAGCTGGGCCCACAGCCGGTGGCACCAGCCCAGAGCTCTCTGGCTTGGGGCCAGTCCTGCTGTGGAGCCGTGGCCGGGTACGTCCCAGCTCCCTGTGCCTCCTCTCCTGCATGCCAGACCAGGAGGAAGCATTTTATTTACTGGTGTTATTTTTAACTGGATGGTCCCTGGTTGCCGTGGCCAGCCCGGGACGAGAATAGCCCGAGTGCCAGCGGCAGGGAAAGTCCTACACAGATGGTTCCCAGGAGTCTGTCCCTTCCCCAAAACCCTCATCCCCCCTAAAACCAGACCTGGAAGGACCTACATCCCACCTGCACTTATTGGCGCTGTGGGAGCCATGCAGGGGGCTGCAGGCCCAAGGTCAGCAAGGTCCCCCAAGCCTCTCCCCAGCCTTGGCTTATCCCCAGCCAGAGGCCATGGCACTGCCTGGCACTGGTTAATAATTAAAGCAAAAGGCTTTGCAGGAAGAGAAACCCAAGCTGGCCTCGAGCTTCCGCCCAGAAACAGCCACAGCCAAGGGCAGAGTGGGCTGCTGGTGCCCCAGCAGCTCCTATTCTGCTTCACCGACCAGCAATTAAGGGCAGTGCTAATTTCTGCACAGCCTGGCCCCAATCCTGCACAGCCCCGTATTCCTGGATGCATCCCAGTGGCCGAGCTGTTCCTGCCCCAGGGCTGCAGTTCCCTCCAGGCCCTGCTGTCACACACAAACTTTGCTCTGGAGCTGTGTTATCAACCGTGGCTGTGTTATCAGTCGTGGCACACGGATCAAAGGCCGCCAGCCAAGGAGCGGGCGCTGGCCTGTGCTGGTGCCCAGGCAGCTCCTACACACACAACATCCACAGCTGGAGCAGCCAAGCCCAAAGCAGGGGATGTGCCGTGTCCAATGTGCCATGTCCAGCTCCCAAAATCAGCCAAGATAAATCCAGGGAGATGTGTGGACAGGCTTCCCCAGAGCTAAAGGGACCCTGGGAACACACATCAGTCTGCCCTTCATGCTCCCAGTCTGGGCTGAATCACACCTGCAAAGGCACGAGGCTGTGAGGGAAACGCTTTAATAGGTTATGGTGAGGCAATTAATTATGCAAATTCCAGCAGGCCGCCATCAGCTCCCCACAGAGCCCAGGAGCCCCAGGCATCCCACTGTGCTCCCAGAGCTGAGCACCTGAGCCTCACACCAAGGCACGCCAGCACAGCACCACAACCCTGGCACGGCATCCACAGCACCCCATGAACCTGGCACAGCACCCACAGCCCCCCATGAACCTGGCACAGCACCCTGGGAGCGCAGAGCAGCACCCACAGCACCCTGTGAGGCAGCAACAGCACCCACAGCAGCCCAAACAGCACCCACAGCACCCCTCAAGCCCAGCCCAGCCCCTGCTGTGCCGAGCGACAGACGGGCAAGGGAAAAACCTCCAGGACACAGGGCTGAGAAAAGCCAGCATAAAGCGTTTTTATTGCAATAATAAACTGGATACCTTTGTGCGGCGGAGAAGGAAGTGACCGGCGGGAATTTCTGTTACCAATGGACTGGGCAGAGCAGAGGGAGGGGGCACGGGGTGGGCAGCAATGCGTCCTGTGAGACCAGGCAAGCGGTGATGACCAGCATCAGGTGGCAGGAGAGAACGGGCAGGTGAGCTCAGAGCAGGGACAGCAGGGGGCTGGTGGTTCCTTTCCCAGGGGAGGGAGGGAGGACAAGGGTGTTTTTGTTGAGTTGAGCCCCCATCACCTCCCCTGCTAACGGCACCTTCCCTTTGCCCGCTGTTTTCCTTTCTCTTTAAAGAATGCTCCATGCTATGGGATTTTCAGGGTGTGGTGGAGCTCTGATGGAAACCCAACTCTCTAAATCCAAAAGCGGGCTTGGGGGGAAGGCAGGCTCACTCGGTGGCAGGGTGAAGCAGAGGAAGAGCAGCCCCCCTTCCCTGATGCTGCTCCCTGCATGGAGAACAGGGAAAGGCCAGGCTGCTCCCTCGCTGTCCCATTCCAGGCAGAATTCCTATGAACAATCCTAGTGCTACCTTGCTCTCTGCATCCCTTTAACCTCAACGGGCTCACTCTGCTATGGCTTTTGCAGCAGCAGCAATTTCTGGTTCGGAAACACCATAAATCTGCACCAAAACAAGTAACTAACGGGATTCCTTTTGTTCAAATTACTCCTATCTAAGGTCAGCCCATCTGCGTGCTACTGGGAAAACGCAGTCTACACCTGGAACCAAAATAAGATTAAGAACTTGACCCAAAAAGAGTTGAGGTTTACGGCGTATAGTTTAAAAAGACATAAAAACACGATACGAGGAGGAAGAGTCAGACGCAAAGCTTAGTGACCAAAGGCATTCAATCAAGGTGTAAGGTTATACAATGAGTGTAGTGGACTATCAGGAAAGGCTCCGTACAAAGTCATGTGCACTCTTCTTGAAGCTGAGATTCTGGATTCCTCCATGTGCCAAACCTGCGGGGAGAGAGGAGAGGCAGCGTGACAGGGCCGCCCACCCTAGAGCCCTCTCTTCTCCAGGCTGAACAACCCCAGCTTTCCCATCCTGTCTCCATAGCAGAGATGCTCCAGCTCCAGGGGCCATAATCAAAGCCTCCTGTTCGCACCATCAGCCTCGAGCACCACCAGCATGAGAGGCAGCAGGGGGAGCAGCAGCCCAGCCTCGCAGTGCAGCAACACAACACATGGAACCCGAGGCACAGACAACCAGCACCGCAACTCATCCATGGCACAAACCTGCCCTGCCAGGCGTTTACCACCACAGTGATCTGATCCCCAGCTCACCAGACTCCCAAGAGCAACTTCTATCCACAGCCCCCCTCCTTCTCATACTCCCCACTGCCACCCACTCCTCCTGCCACCTACCCCCATCCCACCTTCCCACACTGTCCCAAGACTAAAGACAGGGGCCTTGAGCTGTCCCCAGTCCACACACCCCCTTGCCAGCAGCTGCCCCTCCTTACCCGAGGACAGGGTGCTGGGGTGGGTCATTCCAATTTCATGAGCTCCACGTCAAAAATTAGAGTGGCGTTTGGCGGGATGATCCCCGGGTGGCCAGTGGAGCCGTAGGCGTAATCTGGGGAGATGGTCATCTTTGCCCGCTGACCAACGCTCATCTGGGGCAGGGATAGAAACACGGGGATGTCAGGAGATGGGCACAACCACCAGGTGAGTGACAGAGGAGGGACAGACCTGTCCCCACTGCTTTCCCTGCATTAGGCAAGAGCAAGGACCTGGGCTGAACAAACCAGAGGGGCAGGAGAGGAATGGGAAGAACGTCAGAGGGGAAAGGCAGGCAGCACGGGCTGGAAAACAAGCAGAGCTTGAGATGTCCTTCACGCAGGTGAGGGCAGGGAATGGCAGGCAACTCCCTCCAGCCACTGTCACCCTTGTGCTCACATCCCCAGCACGGCATGGAGCGGGTGCAGTCACACAGGCAGGAGCCAGCGCCACGCCGTGCCCACCAGCCCTCCCTGGTGTGGGCTCACAGCCTGCAGCTGTGCCGTGCCCACCAGCCCTCCCTCCGCGTGGGCTTCACAGCCCGGGCGGCCGGAGCGCTCCCGCCGCGCTCGTTCGGAGCTGACTCAGTGGAGAAATGTCACCGCTGAGTCACCGACACGCCGTAGGTGTTGCTGGGGCCCGGCCCGGCTCCATCCCCGCCAGCTGGCAGGTGGCAATGCAGAAGGTGATATTCGCGCCCACACCTCCCAGCGCCGAGGGGGTGGAGGGGTGGAAATCACAGGGGAATAGAATAAAAAAAAAATAATAAAATAGGGAACGAGCTGCACACAGCGAACGCTGCCCACGCTGCAGCTCCTGGCGCGCGGCTCGGCACAGCCCGGCACGGGGACCGTGACTCTGAGGAGCTCCAGGCACCTGAGCGACTCCTTCCTCCCAGCCGCGGATCACCTCCTGCTTGCCCATCACAAACTTGAACGGCTTGTTCCTGTCGCGGGAGGAATCAAACTTCTTCCCATCCTCCAGCATACCTGGGGAGAGAGGGAGGGAGATGATGGTGACACAGGGACAGAGCCACGCGTGCCAGCGTGAAGCTGCTGTGACCTGTGACAGTCAACCCTGGGACAGCTCACGTGGCTCTGAGTCAAAGATGTGTCTCAGCTGAGCCTCCTGAAACATCTTCACAAAGGTCCTGGAGGGGAAAGCCCGTGGGGCATCACCCAGCCTGGGGCAGGGCAGGATGGTTCTTGGCCCAAAGAAAAGTGGTCCTCTGGGCTGGGACCAAGGGGAGCAGAGGAAAGGAGGGGAAGAAAACCTTGCCCACCTCACAGCACCACTGCCAGCTGTTCGTCAGGCAGCAGGATCCAACCTGGCGCTTCCTATCACACCAGCACACACCTCTCACCCCTCGCCAGGTTTCCACCTTCAGTCACCCAAAACACTGATGATGCTCCAGTGCCCCATCTGGAGGCTTCGACCGGCCTCCAGCCCTCCCATGCCCAGCTGTGTCCTGCTGCTCTGTGCCAAATCCCTCCCGGAGCCAGGAATGACAAAGGGGGAGAGGCAGCACCAAGTGCCTGGGGCAGCCCTCGTTCCCCTGCAAGAGCTGAGCCAGGCTGATATCCCCAGAGCTAAATATAACTCCCCAACATGAGCTAAGGAGGAATTTCCTCCCCTCCCTTGCTCCCTGCCTGACCTTCTTGGGGAATCTTGGAGCTGGCGCTGCCTTATAGGAGCAGTAACTCCACTGGCCAGCTCCTATAAGGCAGCTCCAGCTGCCATTAACACAACCTGTACAATAAACCACATATGATAAGAGCAATATAAAACTCTCTTCCAAATAAATGCTTTTCACTTCTTCACTTCCCAAAACAGCTCAAAAAAAAACTGTTTTCCTGGCTGGAAACTGTACTGCGGTCTTGAAAAACCAAACTTTCCCAGGAAGGCCTAGGGCAGAACGACTTCCCTTTGCCAGGGCACATGGGCAAGGGAAAATGTGTCTGTGAAAAAGATGGGATGGGGGATCTCAGCCCCTTCTTGCCCTGTTAAACAGAGCAAATGGCACGCAGGGACCGGCAGCCACAGACATGGGAGATGCCGAATGGAAAGAAGAGAATGGGAAAAAATACATCACCTTTGCAGGGGCAACAAGCACCAAGACCTCTGGGCTGCAGGAAGCTTTCTTTCAGGGAGTAGAATTAAGCTTTTAATTTCACAAACAGCAAAAATCTCCTCTCCAAGGTGTCAAGCGTCAGCTCAGCCGGTCACGCTGCAGCCCTGGACTTTGGAATAGTAAGTCTGGAGTTCTCCCACTTCCTCCTTCCAGGATAAACCTCTTGTCGCCTGAACCTGCTTCCAGCCCCGTCTGGCACTGCTCCCCGCTCCTGTCCGCTGGCCTTCCTCCCACCCGGCGGGGCCGCTGGCAGCAGGGACACGGGGCAGGCTGTGCCGGCTGGCACTGGCAGCGCTGCCTGGCTGCGCCCCGAGCTGACCCCGCCTCGGCTCCGAGCCCTCCGGGCCTGCAACAAGCCAGGGTGGCTGAGGAAGGATGGAGGGGGCAGCTCTCTGCCACCCTTCTCCCTGGACACCCCCCAAGGAAAACCCCAGGGGCCGTGCAGCACAATCCCCTGGATCCCACGGCAAGCAGGGACCTCCGGGATGCTCCTGAGGCGTTCGCTGCCTGCAGAAGCACATCCCGTTTGTTGTCCCGGGCAGGGCAACGTAGAGGCACCATCAGCGGCCCAGGAGATGCTGCCAACTTTGCACAGGAGTGGATGGCACTGCCTAACCCTGCTGCCGAGCTCACCTGTCCCAATCCAGCCTCAGTATTTGGAGCTGGCAGCACCCTGGCTGCGGAAGAGAGGGACTGACAGACTAAGCTGGTTGAAGCAGCCCAAGGGATTGATCATTCAGCTGCCCCCAGCCCAGGACAGAGGAGGTCACACACGGGAGCCCATCCCTGCTCCCCAGCACGGGGCTGCTGTGAGGCTGCCGTGATCCCCCATCACGCCAGCAGGGAAAACAAAGAGGCTCCAATGCTTCAGAGACAGCATCCTCATCTCAGGCACCTCCTCTGCCCGCAAGCCTCCCGGGAGATTTCTCCAGCCCTGGACAAGTATGAGCAACCATTTCCTCATCTCTGCCATCCCTGAGCAAGGAGATAACAAGATCTTAAAGCTATTATGGAGGCAAAGCATCCTCTGGCAAAAGCAGCCGCCCTGGCAGAGCCTCAGGAGCAGCAGACAGTCCCTGGCACAGCTCTGTGCTTGCCACCACCAGTCCTGTGAGGAGAGGTTACAGAGACCCACCCGCCCTGGCTTCCACCCTGAAGGGCTTTGAGCCCCCAGAGATCCCACTTGAGCTATACAGACCTCAGGGGAGGTTCAGGGAAACATAGTGAGGAAGAGCATGGAGCCCTGCAGGGGCTGCAGCAGTCGTGGGATGGAGCAGGGGCTCCGGAGCGCAGTTCCAGCCCCGGACAGGCAGAGTGGCCGTGCCAGGTCTCTGCCACACTTGGCAGGCAGGAGCTGGGAGACGCCGGCTGCAACGTGCGACTTGGCTCCGGGCCCCCTGGGCGGGCAGAGGCGGCGGAGAGCGGCGCTGGAGCAGGCAGAGTCAGCCCTGGGACAAACCTGCCGGGTCGGGTTTTGCTGGGGGTGCAGAGCCCCACCTGCACCCCGTCCATCCCCTCCGGGGTGCCAGTCCTTGGCACGGCCATCGCCCAGGGGTTCCCACGTGGAGCCAACTTCCTGAGGAGAGGTAGGGAGAGACCAGAGCAGTGGTGCACGTCCCTCTGCTCCAGCGGGGACAGGATGGAAAACCCTTCCCAGAAGCCCTGGGATATCCAGCACGCCCCAAACCCCTTGCTCAGGACCAGGATGCACAGCTGAGGTTCAATCCTGCCTCTACCAGTGCTCCCCATCACCCAGCCCACCCCATTGCTGGATGCAGAAGGGGTTTTGTCTCCTGTTCTCATGGCCTGGCAGGAGAGATGACCCCAGTGCAGGCAGGGAAGGGGGTGCAGGAGACAGCGCTGAGCTGCCACAAAGTGTCACAACCCGCGAACCGACAGTCACACGCCTCGGTAGGAAATGTCTCACAACCGCAGGGTGTTCGCTGAGCAGCGGGAGAGCATCGAGTGCAGCAGCACCCAGAGCAGTGGGAGAGCACCACTGCCACACAGGTGCTGGAGAGGATGGTCCCCCTCGGTGCTACCTTGCTGGAGAAAGATAGTTTTCTCCAGTATCCCTCCCTGCTCCAAACCCCCCTGATCATGGATGCTGGGTGCACTTTGCCACTCAGGCAAAGCCGTTTGGCCAAGCCATGTCAGACGCTCCCACGCTGCTCTCCCCCTCCATAGCAGTTGCTGCGAGCAATCCTGAACACACCGGTGAACTTTATCCTTGATTTAGCTCCTTGAAGGGCCCTGTGTAGCAGATTTCATATCAAAGGCTGTTTCAGACACCCCACGGTGTGACCTCTCCACAAAAAGACCCGGGAGTTGGGACAGAGGATGGGGAAAGGGTCTGATTCCCACAGCTCCCCTCATACATCTCCACCTCTGCAATCCCAGCATAAGCAACTGGCATCTCTCAAGCAGGAGGCCCAGAGGATTCTTAGCTCTCCACCTCCTTCCTCAGCACTGTTCTCCCACACCAGGGCTGTCTGTCTGTCCATCCCTCATGCCTGGGATGCTTTCAGTGGGGCCAGGCCCCACGGAGCAGTAGCTGGGGCACAGGCAGAAGCAGCACCAGCCTCTGGCTGGCTGAGCCGGCTCCCCACAGTCCCTCACTCTTGGATCACTGTTTTTTTTCCCAAAAATGGTTTTTTCCCAAATCACTGTGCATCCATAACCCAGTGCAGGGAGAGCTCCCTCCCGCACACCACAGGCTGGATCTCCCCAGCACTGGAGCAAAGGGCAGCCAGGGACGGAGCCAACACGGGGCTCTGGAAGGAGCCTTGGAGCCACTGCACTCTGCTGCCATCCCTGA
>NW_020955641.1:58304-58436 GCF_003031625.1 Empidonax traillii | reverse complement strand
TCCCAAAAATGGTTTTTTCCCAAATCACTGTGCATCCATAACCCAGTGCAGGGAGAGCTCCCTCCCGCACACCACAGGCTGGATCTCCCCAGCACTGGAGCAAAGGGCAGCCAGGGACGGAGCCAACACGGG
>NW_020955641.1:50838-53470 GCF_003031625.1 Empidonax traillii | reverse complement strand
CCGTCACCGCCCGTGCAGCCCACCCATCACCGCCACAGAGCCCGCCCGCCACCGCCGTGCAGCCCACCCATCACCGCCACAGAGCCCGCCCGCCACCGCCATGCAGCCCTCCCGCCCCGCCAGGGAGCGGTCCCGCCCCGGCCGCCGCCATCTTCCCCCCCCCCCCCGCCGGCCCCGCCGCCATCTCGGCACGGCGCCGTTGCCCGGGAAACGCGGAGCCGGCCGTGAGGGACCCCCGGGCTCGGCCATGCCCAGCCCCGGCGTGGTGGCCCAGCACAGAATCACCGAATCACAGGATTCGTTAGGTTGGAAAAGACCTCTCCGAGGTCGTCGAGTCCGAACACCATCGTGTCAACCAGACCGTGGCACCGAGTGCCACGTTCCAGGCTTCCCTTCAGCGCTCCAGGGGCGGTGACTCCACCGCCTCCATGGGCAGCCCATTCCAATATCTAATCTCCCTTTCTGTGAAGGAATTCCTCCTGATGTCCAACCCAAACCTCACCTGGTGCATCTTAGAATCATAGAATCATAGAATCAACTGGGTCGGAAAAGACCTCTGAGATCATCAAGTCCAACACCTTGATCTGACACCGCCATGGTTACTAGACCATGGCACTAAGTGCCACATCCAGTCTCATCTTAAAAACCTCCAGGGACGGTGAATCCACCACCTCCCTGGGCAGCCCATTCCAGTGTCTTCAGACTATGTCCTTTCGCTTGTTCCCTGTGAGAAGAGCCCGACCCCCACCTGGCTACACCCTCCTTTCTGGGAGTTGTAAAGAGCAAGAAGGTCCCCCCTGAGCTTCTTTTTCTCCAGGCTGAGTCCCCACAGTTTCCCTAGACCTTCTCATCACACTTGTACTCCAGACCCTTCTCCATCTCCATTGCCCATCTCCTCAGTGCCCTTCTTGCAGTGAGGAGCCCAGAACTGGATGCAGTCAATGCCACAGTGCAGCCCCGGAGCTGCTCAGGAACCCCTGAGGACTGGAAATGGCCAACAGCGTTCTGGCTTGTGCCCACCATGGTGTGACCAGCAGGCCCAGGGCAGGGACTGTCCACCTCTGCTAGGCACTGCTGAGGCACCTCAAATCCTGGAGTCACTTTTGGGCCCCTCGCAACAAGAAGGATATTAAGGTGTTGGAATGTGTCCAGAGAAAGGCAATGGAGCTGGGGAAGGGGCTGGAGCACAGGGAACGGCTGAGGAGCTGGGGGAGCTCAGTTTGGAAAAAAAGAAGGTGCAGGAGGTGACCTTCTTGCTCTCTTCAACTCCCTGAGAGGAGGTTGTAGTGAGATGGGGGTGAGGCTCTTCCCCCAGGCAACAAGTAACAGGGCAAGAGAAAATGCCTTAGGTTGCACCAGGCGAGGTTTCGGTTGGGTATTGGGGAAAATTTGTTCACCAAAAGGATGCTCAGGAATTAGAACAGGCTGGCCAGGGCAGTGGTGAAGTCACCATCCCTGGAGGGATTTAGGACATGCGTGGATGCGGCACTTGGGGACACGGTTTAGTGGTGGCCTTGGCTGTGCTGGGGGAACGGTTGGACTCAATGATCTTAAATGTCTTTTCTGATTAAAATGATTCTGTGATTAATGCTGCTCCCTGTGCTGCTCCCCACCGTGCAGACAGGGCAGGGGCAGGCTCAACAGAAGACACACAGGTTTGAACAATCTGACACTTAAAGAGACTTTTTTTTTTTTTTTCTGAGAAAAGCAGCAACTATTTTCTTTTTTGGTCAAAAAAAGAATCACTCCAGGCACAGGATTTTTGCCTCAAAGTGTCCTATTTCTTTACTTCAAGAAGATGAACTTGAGCCTCCACAAGGGAACAGAGAAGTTCCAAGGACAGCCAAGAGACTAATAAAAAGCCAGGATTCTCAGCAAGTGCATTAAAATGGGGCACAAGAGGAGGAGACTCTTAAAATAACAGATAATAGCATGAAGCAAGTTTTAATTGCTTCTGTTCCTTGCATCTTTTAAATACTGAACTACCAAGGGGATTTTTTTTTTCTTGTTTGATCCATAGCACTGTGTTTTATGTTAAAGCTCCAACACATCGATGGTTCCTGTGGTCCCTGACTTTCCACATCAGCAGGGCGGATGTGTGAGGCCCTGAGTCAAGGTGAAAAACAACAGGGTAGAAAAAGGGGCACATTCTCATCCCTCCTGATTAATACTGTCTCTGTGGAGAGCTGGGCCTGCTTTCCCTACAAGAACCAGTAGGATGTGAGAGGGGAAAATGCTGCTGGATGTAAGCCCACGCTGGAGCCCTCACCTCACTGGTGCAGGCACGCTTGCACATGTTAGACTCAGCAGCTCTTGCTCTAGGTAAGGTGTTTTGCATTTTTTTTTTTTTTTTTAACTTCCTGGCATAACCTGTTCATCTCACCAGCAGCGAGGGCACTACAACAAGCAGTGCTTCAGCGGGGGCAAGGAGCTCAGCCAGGGTTGATCACCCCTCACTGCTCAGGGTCCAGCAGACAGACCCAGGACAGGTTCAGGTCAAATTCTGGTGCCTAAACTCTGGACAAAGCACAAAGACTTGAAACCTAGTGAACTCTGCCCAAACCGCTCCCTGCCCTCTGGATCATCCGCTGGCAGAACTCACAAAGCAAGAAATGCCAGGAGTGACCATTCA
>NW_020955641.1:30856-50540 GCF_003031625.1 Empidonax traillii | reverse complement strand
TCACTGCTCAGGGTCCAGCAGACAGACCCAGGACAGGTTCAGGTCAAATTCTGGTGCCTAAACTCTGGACAAAGCACAAAGACTTGAAACCTAGTGAACTCTGCCCAAACCGCTCCCTGCCCTCTGGATCATCCGCTGGCAGAACTCACAAAGCAAGAAATGCCAGGAGTGACCATTCAGATTTAATACCGTGAAAAATAAAAGGGACATTATCTGAGCTCCAGAAGCACCACCCCGGGCAGCAGTGAGCTGGCAGGCACCACGCACTCCAGCAGCTGCGGATCTGCTGCAGGGCAGGACGGCTCCACAGGGGGATCTGAGCAGGCTGGATCGATGGGCCAAGGCCAGTGGTATGAGGTTCCACAAGGCCAAGTGCCAGGTCCTGCCCTTCGGTCACAGCAACCCCCTGGAGTGCTCCAGGCTTGGGCGGAGCGGCTGGAAATCTGCTTGTCAGAAAAGAACCTGGGGGTGCTGGTCAACAGCAGTTGAACATGAGCCCAGCTGGGCAAGAAGGCCAATGGCATCTGGCTTGGGTCAGCAGTACTGTGGCCAGCAGGACCAGGGCAGTGGCCATGTCCTTGTGCTGTTCCTAAATCCAGAGGCAGCCAGGCTGGAAGCGAGGCAGCAGCATTCCAACACCTGACCGGGCTGAGCCAGGTAATCCCAAAGAAGAGAGAGCCTTCACGCTCCAGAGAACAAAACAACAAAGGAGATTCTTTGTGCATCTGAGCAATGGTTCTGGACCCAGGCTGCTGCAACCATCCTGACGCCGCTGTAAAACACAGTCCCTCCGTGGATCACAGCGTTGCACCACGAGACTTAAGGCTTTACATTAATTCATCGCACAACTAGGGAGCAATTTGCTCAAATCCTGCCAGCGTGCACCAGGCTGGAGAGCTGCAAGGTCAGCCTACGGTCAGATCCAGCACCAGCCCTAAAAATAACCAGCCTCCCTCTCTGCCTCTGCACGAGGCTGAACCCAGCCCAGCCGTAGAGCCCCAGGATGGCTGATTTCCCCCTCTCCCCCTGCTGCCCCCTCACTGTTGCCAGGAGAAATGTGGGGGTGCCAGCGTCTCTTGGAGATGCTGCTGCACGGGATTTAGCTACAGGCTACGATTTAAAAGCAGCTCAGTACTTCCTGACATTCATTTGACACTTCTGCCATAACCTCCCAACCTGGCAAAAACCAGGACAAGCTGCCAGACCCGCCCCAGCTGCCTGCCCGGAGGCTGCGCAGCCCATTCCCATGGGAGAAGCTCCTGTTTTCCCAGGAGTGACTCAGGTGACATGGCCCAGGCAGGTGGACAGAGCTGGCTCCCACCCCCCTGCTACCAGGTGCTGTTTCTGCTTGAAACCACCACTGGCTTCAACTTCACCCTTGTTCAAAGAAATTCTAAACCTTTCCCCATGAAAGGGCACTCTGAGCACAAAGACATCCACTATCTCTGCAGCATTTTCCCTAAAAACTGGTCAAAAATAGTTTCCACTCAAAACCAACCCTTGTTTGCTGTGCATGTGTTCCCACCAGCTTAAGTGACACCTCCACACCCTGGTGTGTCAGCGCTGCTCCAGGGCTGGTGGGGGCCCTTCCTCCCAGCACTGCAGTCTCTCCCAGAAGGAAAACATGGATCTGCCTTGCCCAGATCTGTCGGGACCTGCCAGGCCAAGCCCTGGAAAAAGCTCTGGTGAGGTGGCAGGGCTGGGGCTGCAGCAGGACCCCCTCTCTGTGCCTGCCAGCCGGGAGAGGGCGGGGGGGGAGGTCAGGATACAAACCAGGCCTTTAGGACAGGGAACGGGAAACAACAGGAAGCAACGACTTTCCCCGACAGCGGCACATCCTGACAGCGCAGCAAATCCCTGTCCTGTGCAGTGAACTCACCCTCTCCAGCCCAGGTTCATTCCCAGCTGCCACGCTCTACCTGATGTGGGTTAAAAGGAACACAAGCATTTGTGAAACCTGGTGAGAAGTCAGACAAGGGTAGGACAAGGGGAAATGGCTTTAAACTGCATCCATCCCTGACTGCTCCCCAGCTAAAGCTCTCCCAGGCTGCACTCCGGGTCCCTTCCTGGAGAGGCTGGGACTCCCCAGCTGGCCGTGCCCCCATCCCTTGCAGCACAGGATGGTGTGTGAAGACAGTCAGCCCCAGGCACCACGTTCCTTACAGTCATGCAAGTCTGGAAGAAGCAGTACCTGAACAGGTGCCACAGGAATTTCAGGGAGGGAGGGGTGGGACCGCATCACGCTGTAGCCAAGCACCCCAGATGGTGTGGAGCTTGCAGCCAGGGGGAGGAAGCAGAGCTGGCCAGATGCAGCCCTCAGATAAGGTGGTCACACTGCTCCTTGCACAAGCTGAGCTGCACAGCACAGCCAAACCCTGGCCTCCAAACCACAGCCCAGCTGCTGCGAGATCAGGACCTGCGAGAGGAAGCACTAACATTTGAGAGAAAGGGCAGCGTCCAAGCTGACAACCTCTTGTATTCTCTTGCTTAACTGCTTCAAGTCCTTGCCCTTTAGCAGGACCCTGGGGCAGCAATAGCCCTCTACATGCAAGATCTGCCCGTGGTTAGAGCCTGGTGAAGAGCTGCTGGCACAGCTGACTGCCAGACTCTGCATGTGCCACCACACTGGCCTCTCAGGGCACTGAACCCCTCAGAAACCTCACCTCCCAGCAGAGGATCCCAGCTGCCTCCTTGTCCTACCAGTCAAGGAACCTGAGCCCAGCAAAGACCCACCTGAAGCTCCATCATGGACACTCACCATGGGACCAGCTTGCTGTATTTTCTCCTTGGGCTCTTGCTGACCAGGAAGCCAATAGCAGGGTCGGTAACTGCATCCGAGGCTCTTCCAAGGAAAATGATCAAAGAGGCTCCAGCCAGGGGGGACAGGGAAACCACAGCTCGAAGGGAAGTTCTCACAAAATGCTGTGAGCAGCAGCACGATGCAAGTCGCTCAGCCCAGCGTTTCATCTGCATTCCCTGGAGATCCCTCCAGGTGTTGAAATGGCCCAGAAACACCTCCACCACCACCGTTTACATCATGTGATTTTGATCCAGTTTGAATGTCTATTTCTAACGAGCATTCCAAGGGCTTTGAACCACCCACCAAACTCTACCCTTGCCCCAGACTGCTGAGCCCCTTTGCAGAAACCCGTCTCACATGGGCCACTCAGCTGCACAACATCCAACAGGAAGATTTGGAGGGAAAACCCCAAGGTGTGGCCTGTCATCTGGTAGGGAATTGGCTCCAGCAGCAGAGCCAAACCCCATCCCTAGAAGTGTTCAAGGCCAGGTTGGACAGGGCATGGAGCCACCTGGTCTAATGGAAGGTGTCCCTGCCCATGGCAAAGGATTGGAATGAGATGAGCTTTAACATCCCTTCCAACTGAGACCATTCTGTGATTCTGTGGGGCTGTGCTCTGGCGTGCAGGTCTAGTGGAAGGTGTCGCTGCCTATGGCAGAGGGATTGGAACAAGATAAGCTTTAAGATCCCTTCTGAACCATTCTGTGATTCTATGATCCCACACCCATTCTTCTACCAGCCAAAGCCCCAAGGCAAGTGCTGATCAGTGAGCATCTGTCTCATTTGCTCCTCTTAGGCTTGTCTTGTCACCAAGGTCACATCCCTGGTGTTTCCCCTCATTCTCCTCAAGGCATGTTTGCAGGAGATGAGAGGCTGCTAATGCATGAGACAAAGATCTAACTGAGGCACAGTGCTCTGCTGAGCTGCTCTAACACTGTCCTTTTCCTGTTCTACTGAGCCACAATCCAGCACTTCAACTTCTGTAACATTAAAAAATACAAATTGCATCAGGCTTAAAGAGGCTGTAATGGAGACAGTGAGGAGAGAGACTGCAAAGGCCAGAGCCCAGGGGATTTCTATAGATCAGCAGGGGAGGCACAAGGAACGTTTCAGTGTGCAGGAAAAGGGCTGATGGCAAAGCCTCTGTTTTATTTGGACGTAGTTTGCTTTCGTAAACACCACACCAAGCCTCAAGTATCTGGCAAGTTCCCAGAAGAAACCTACAGCACTGACTTCCCCACAGCCCCGAAACGAACTTGCTGTCGAGCGTGATACACCTCGGCATCAGACAAGACCTTCAGGAATATCCTGAAGGATACAGGGTGAGGCCACGGAGAGAGTGGACAGCCCAGCCAGGCTCAGCTTTCCTCTGGTGCAGCACTCGCTCTCCTGTGAGCAGATTTGTCCCGAGGCAATTCTGTCAGGACAGGGGGACCAATGGTGGGGTCACAGTGCAGACCAGGGCTGACCTTCTCTCTTAGCGCAGGTTGCCTTGGATGATGCTCAGGGCTAACAGGCTCATCAGCATCTTGGGTTCCTGGTCACGCCACGCATCGGCTTTGCCGATTCCTGAGCAGCTCCAGTGCAGCTCAGAGAGCAGCAGGTGGGCTCTGTCCTGCACCCAAAAAATCCGCAGCTTCTCTGGAAAAACATGGAAGGCTACCTTGCCCAGCAGGGCAGATGACTATCCCAGGCACCTGGTCCAGTCAGGGCTATAAAGGACTGTGAGCCCTTCCAGAAGAGCCCTGCAGAGAGTGAGGAGGGATGAACACTCAGCATGGGGAAGCTGCACGAGAGGCTGGATGGAGGGACAGGCTGCAGCGTCACATGGACAGCTGGGGGACCAGGAAATCAAGTCAAGGAATGCCTCAAATTCCCAATTATCCTCATCTCTGGTGGGGTGAGGGGGCAACCTGCCAGTTCCCCAGCCTGTCTTGGTTGGGGACAGCTTGCCGTGCCGTCAACACCAGTCAAGGTGACAGCTACCCTCGAGGGATGACAGACCTTCACTGTAATGGTACTAGGGAGCCGTGTACAAAATCATGGGCACAATCCCAAAAAGCAGCATTCCAGAAGGCACCGAGTGAGTTTCCCTCACGCAGCAATTAGCAATAACTCCTCCACAGCCCATGCCACGGAAAAAGCACTGACGCTGCCATGCCCACCAGGCTGGAGGGCCCAGCTTCTCCCTGCACACCCAGGAGAGCAGAGCACCTGCTTTCCCCATTCCAGATAAGCACAGCAGCCTGTTCCTGCCTCTCACCTTCTGGTCTCACTTTGCTTTCTGCCTTTTACAGCACAGCGAGGGTCGGGTCCCTTGTATTCCAAATTGCAGGCGTGCAGTCTGAAAAGCTTTGTCCCACGGGGATGGCTGAGGCATTAGGCTTGCACCACCGAGAAGCACTTACTCACACAACATCTCATTTCCACAGCAGTTCTCTTTCTAAAATTACAAAGGCATTTCTCTGGGCTGTACGGTTTTGTGGCAGCTTTTGTTCCCTTGATGCTCTCAGCAGGTAGGACAGTGCTCTGCACGGCTCTGCCCCTTTCACTTGAAAGCCAGCAACAACCCCACAACGCAGAGCCTTGCTTTAACAATGTGTTCTCGAGCCTGAGTCATAAACACTTCAAACCACCCCCACAGCCTGCGGCTCGAGCCGGGCAGGCTCCGCGTGGGCGAGCGCGCTCGCGAGGGTGAGCTGCACGTGTGAAACGCGCTCCTTCATGTGAGGAAGCGGCACCCTGGGACACTGATCTTCCCTCTCTGCAGACCACTCTCCTCTGTGGGAGAGCCCCCTCGGGTTGACCTGCGCAGCTCAGCCCAGAAGTGTGACAGCAGACGTGACCCTGCCCTGCAGCAGCACGAGGCAGGGAAGCAGAGCCTTCCTCACCCAGGCTGAGGATGATGTTGCCTTTGCACATCAAGGAGCGTACTGGGGATATGAGTGGATCAGAGCTGACTGGAGATTCGGCAAGTGAACGTCCAACACCTGCAAGGCCACAGGGGGAGCTGAGGGAGGGGACATGACCTGCCCTGCAGGACGCTGTCAGGGCTCACAGGGCAGCAAATACTTGGGGCAGTAGCTCCCAGGCTCTCTACAGTCAAGTGGAGAATCCGCTGCTCTTCAAAGGTCAAGCTGTGTCCAGCATTTCTTCCCCATCCCAGGCTGCTCCCGCAGAGAGATCTTATGGATGTGGGGAAGAAATCCTTTGCCTGAGCTCCAGAGCACTACAGGAATGCACTGGAGCCACTCCAGGACTCCTGTCTCAGCACCAGCAACCACCAGCTGCAAAGAACCAGCATGTGAAACCCAGAGCAGGCAGGCAAAGTGGTAGGAGCAGGCAGGGAGAGGGCAGCAGGAACAAGCAGGTTCTTACCCCAGGTCACTCCCCAACACAGCCCTTCTCTCTGATGGCAGTCCGGGAAGAACCAGAACCCCACTCTGGCTCCTTATTCACAGAATCACAGAATGGTTTGGGGTGGAAAGAGACCTTAAAGCTCATCTCATTCCAATCCCTCTGCCACGGGCAGGGACACCTTCCACTATCCCGGGCTGCTCCAAGCCCTGTCCAACCTGGCCTTGGACACTTCTAGAGATGGGGCTGCCACAGCTTCTCTGGGCAACCTGTGCCAGGGCCTCACCACCCTAACAGGGAAGAATTTCTTCCCAATATCCCTGTACTGAAACCATTCTGAAACCATACTGAAACGTGCTTTTCAATCCCTTTTCACAGACCCTTCCTAGCCCAGAGCACCCAGCGGTCTCAGCATCACAAACCAAGAATTGCTCCTGCCTGAAGGGCGGTGGGAGCCCAGTTCCTCGGCGCTGGCAGTGTGGGAGCAGCGGCGTTCCCAAGGCAGCAGCGCTCACAGCTCACAGCCAGCACTGCTATGAACACTGGGCTAAGCAAAGCAGAGGCAGAAATCGGCTTCAGAGGACAGAAAGCACAGGAAAAGGCTGGCAGGGAGTGATGGCACCGTCACTCTGCCCACTAATCATCTGTTTGGCATGTCTGGTCCCACTGGGCAGCTCTTTAAAAGCAGATCCTGCCCCGATCTCTGACTTGCCTGCAGCAACCAGGGCACGAGAGAAGAGGCAGAACCCTCTCCCTGCTCCCACTGGGAGCATTAAATCTGTGTTAGTTGTCTCTGTACCACCCCGGTACTCAAGGGGAAGTGAGCACCCTTTCTGCAAAGTTCATCACAATGTGTCATCTTCAGCTCAGCCTTGCCTTGTCCAGTGGGGGTTAATCTAAACCACCAAAATTTCCCTGGATGAGTCAGAACGTGGTTAATAAGCCACAGTGCGATTGAGTCAGTGGCAGCTCTCCTCACTGCTGTTTTATTGACATCCCAGATGACAAATATCACTCACACTGGACCACAGCCAGTGCAGTGGGATTCAAATGACTGTCTTCCTCCAGCATATCTAGGCATACATCTCTGTAAGAAAGCAAAATACATCTCTCCCCACCCAAGGGGAAAGGGCAAACTCAAAAGGAAATATCAAATCCTGATTTTTTTTTTTTCCCTAGGCCGTTTTGTACCCACTCACCACGCAATTACATTTGGACAGACACAAGGCACTTCAGAAATTGTACTCAGCACTTAATCCTCCGGCTCTTTGGCACTCATTTACTCCCCAGGTGCACTGAGCTGCATTTTCTGCTCACAGACAGGAAAGCCAAGGGCTGACCAGCAGTCACCTCCCGGGAGTAGCTGAGTGGCTCTGGCTCCCTGGCTAATTCAGAGCACAATTATCTCCGACACAGGGAGCCTTTATTTCTGCCCTGCTCGGCTCCTCCCAAAGCCTCTGCCGTGCTCTCAGCGCCTCACAGGAGGCAGCATCACCTGCTGGGGCTCGGCAGGATGTCACCATTGCCAGAGCAGCACGGGGAGCTCACAGCCCTCCTCTGCGTGACAGCAGGGCTCAGCTTGGTGCTGGAAAAGGCAGATTTTGGTGAAAAGCACCAATCCCACTGTTAATCACTGCTGTACGCTGGGTGACTTGCTGCAAACAGTGAGCTTTCAAGTGACACCGTGTGCCAAGGCCTGAAATCAAACCAGATTCCCTTCAGCACAGCTGCCTTCTCTTGGTGGAACAGGAGCCAGGACTTCAGTTGCCACCGAGATGGGTGAGGCAGCAGAGGAGCTGTTGTAGGACCCACAAGCCATTAAAGAGTTAATTTAAGGAGGAGTCACGAAGTGTACCTGAGTAAATAAGAACATCTGGAATCCATTCAGGAACTCCCAGCGCTGGGATAGACAGGCCTCAGTGCAGACAAGACAGAACAGCAAATAAGATAAGCATTTAGGAATGTAGTAAATAAGTCACAAAATGATAAATTAGTAAATCGAGAGGCGCTTGACACCAGAACTGTTCAGCTGCCTATGATGAGGGCCTGTGGCATCATTAGTATTGTACTACCCTCTGTAGAATTGTGTAACTGGGAAACACGGGACTTCTTTGGAAAAATTGCTCACAGGTAACTAGAAAGGATTCCACCTCCCATTTCTGTGGAATCCTGCAGGATTCTGGCGAGCACCTGCAGTGAGTTGCTCCCTTGGTTTGACAGTAAACAGAAACATGGACCAGGAAACATCCCACAGCAAAAGCAGCATTAGAGAGGAGGAGGTAAAGTTCCCAGGAAATGGTGTGAATGCTATCAGAAAACACAGGAACTCAACCTTAGCAACGAGGACATGTGAAAAAAGAGGAAACAAAGAACTGCATACGAAGATAAAAAATCCCAGGAAGTCCTACAATTACCCATCTGAGGGAGGGAAAACTGTTAAAATACAGCACTTGGAGAAAAACAGTCAGATACAGCAAAAGACACGAGCTCCAGATAGGACAGCACAGTCCTGAAAATTGAAAAGAAGTGAGTTTTCACATGAGATGAGGAGCAGTCTTAACAATGGGGTGTGAAGGGCCAGGAATACAGGAACAACTTCCTCGTGGGGGAATGATCTGAGGAAAAAAAAAGGAAATTTTGCAGGGAACTACTTCTCCAGGAAAAGGAGAACAAAGACACTTCTTTGTGAGCAAAAATGCCAGTTTTAGAAAAGCCCAATCTCAGCCTATAACTGTTAGAACACAGAAATGGAATGACAAAGAGATTTTACTAGAGGGAAAGTCAAATAAACGCAGTAACAACTATCAAAAACTACAGGAGTATCAGAAATAAGGATTTAAGTACTGCAAGGGCACACCACCAAATAGAATCGTGGAATCAAGGACTGGTTCAGCTTGGAAGGGACCTTAAAGCTCATCTTGTTCCAAACCCCTGCCCTGGGCAGGGACACCTTCCACTAGACCAGGTTGTTTCAAGCCCCATCCAGCCTGGTCGTGAACATTTCCAGGGATGGGGCTGCACAAGTGACAAGGAAGGGGATTTTTTTTTTTTTTTTTTTACCAAATCAAGGAGTGTCTTTTCACCATCCCCTTTTTCTGTTCTGGTGTGTTACCCCTTCCCCATTAATTAGCGTGACTTCAAAGGAGAGCGGCTTCTCTGCAGCACTGCCACCCTCCGGCTCCAGGGAAAATTCCCTCTTCCTGGCAAAGGAACGCCCCTGAGCCTCTGGATTTATCCCCTTTCCCTCCCACCGGCAAGGAGAGAGCTGGCAGCAAACTTGGATGTGAAAGTTCCCATCAGTGAGCAGAACCTGCACAGCAAAGCCTTGGGATCAGCAGCGGGAGGAGTTGCTGCCTGGCTGCCAACACTCCCTGAATTTGTGGGCACCAGTGTGGCCTGTTCATCCAAAGACCACAGACGCCAGCCGGCCACCTGTGCTCTGCATCCTATCCAGCATTCCAGAAAACGTTGTCCCAAGTCCCTAGAATGACACGTGTGAAGATCAGGGTAGAAGAACTCCTCTGAGTAACTTCTCACAAGGCAGCTGTGACTCCGTTTAGCTCCGAGGGAAATCCCCTGTTCTCAGTTCTCACAGGTTACTCACTGGTCATAACAAACACCAGCAAGTGATGCAGGCAGGTGAACCCCAAGCTCACCTGTCATAAAAAAATAAATCATTAAAAATGCTGCTGAGAGGTTGAACCTCATTTAGCTGAAGACAGCTCAGCATGGGATGCCCGCTCACAGAGCAACCCGAAGATGAGACACTCTCACAAACATCATCCAAAACCCGAGGCCAGATGGCAGGCACTGTTAGAAAGGGTCAAACGCTGCTTTTCCTGTTTTGCGGGCTTTTAATGGCAATTTCCACAATAATTTACAAATCGGTTGTTACGCACATTGTTACGTCCAGTCAGTAAAGAAAAATGCGAGTTAATTCAGCTCTCAGTCGAGAAACTGCTGTAAGAATGCCCTTGCCGAGGGCTGCTCTCTGCTCCCGCTGGTTCATTACTGCAGGCAGCCAAGCCAGTTCCTCACGCTGAACCTGCCCAACCTGCCAGCCCCTTCCCTGCACCCTGAGCTCGCACCAAGGTGAGGATCTGGAAGCTTCCCAGTGCTGGGGAAGGGTGGACTCACAGCACTGGGCTCGGGATGGGGAGGGAGAGCTCCAGCCCTCGGCAGGGCAGCAGCGTGGCCTCTCCCAGGGACCCTGCTCCCAGCTCAGCTCTGGGCTCTGCTTGCAAGCCCAGGATGGGGACAGAAGCAGCGGAGTTTTCCACAGCAACTCGCGCACGTGACGCTACAGCAGCGCTACCTGTGCCTCGTGTCTGGGCATAAGGAATTGACCCACAGGATTCTGTTCAAAGGAGAGAGAGATACGGAGACCTGAGCCCAAAACACAAAGAGAACAGACCAAAGCTGGAGAACTCCAAGTGTTCAGCTATGTTAGTCCTCAGCAGAGGAAAGGAAATACATCAAAAGGTACTACAGCCTTGAGTTTTCCCACCTGAGCTGTTGTCATCGTCTCAGTAATTCACCTCTTAGGATACAACTTGCTTTCCAGTTAGACTCTGTTTTGTCTTTTACTTCCAGTCACTTCAAGCTGATTCAGCTTTGTACCTTCTTGGAAAGAAGAAGTCAGCAGCAGGGTTTCTCAGAGAAATGCAATACAGCAAAATTAAACCTGCAGCCAGTCTGGCCTGCCAGGGAAAGCACAGGCAGAGCAGGTGGGGACTGCAAAAAACGCCCCAAGAGTTCAGCTTGAGGGAAGGAAAGCCAGGGCTTTCTCTCCAGAAAAGCCTGGGAAGTGTTAAACCTTGCACCTCAGATGTTGGGAGTTCTCCCCACACTGAGCTCTTTCACAAAGACATCCCCCATAAGGCTTTTACAGGAGTGTAACCATTACTCTGACAATCAGATCACCCATTCTCGGATAGTTTATATTTAATGTGCCGGGAAAAAAAAGAAAGTATTTTGCAGCAGTCCCCCTGGAGGGAAGAGCAAAAGGACTGTGGTGAGCAGTAAACGGACAGAAACTGCTCCCTGGAGCTCCCTTCCCCCTCTCCTTCCACCTCTCTGAGTGCAGTAACTCAATCCACAAAGGTAACTGAACTCTCCTGGGAGAATCTGGGGCACAATAGGCTGCAGCTCCTTTAAAAACGGATTCGTTTCGTTTTATTTATTTTAAAGTCCACTGATCATCATCACAAAAAAAAAAAAAAATAATAACCCCATGGGAAATGCAACTAAAGAGAAAAAAAGTCCAACCAAGACCTAAGAACCCAGAGCTAGGAGCGGGTGTGGGCCCGAGAGGCACTGCACGGGCCCCGTGCGCCGCGCCGGGCGTGTGGCCACAGCTGGGGTCCTCTATGTCAACCGCTGGACGATGACAGCGTTGAGCAGGTTGGCTTCCTTCAGGGTCTGGTTCTCGTCAGTCAGCTCTTTGTTGGGGAAGGTGGTCATGAGGACGAAACTGGTGGCAGCCATCGCTGGCCGAGCATCTACTATGAAGAGCCGGATGTCACGGATCCTGTGCGGAGGGATCAAACACACAGCAAGGGTGATCCTGTTACTGAATGGTTCCAACAAAGGTGTGCAGCCTGTGCTGCGTTTGCTTCCCAGCTCACGTCACAGGCCACAGCCAGACTATTCTGATTTAACCTGCTCCTCTGTGGGCTCCAGTTTAGTGAAATAACAGCAGCTGCTTTAGGGGCTACAGATTCAGCTCAGTGTTCTTTGTCTGTGTTGTCAGGAGGTTATTCGAAACTGAAAGCTTCCAAACCCTTAATGACGAACAGATTTAACGAACTGTTTGACACTTGCTGCTCTGAGTGACTGAGCTTGTCATACACAGCAGAACCCAGAGGATTTCGGCTTCCCCAAGCAGCCACACAGTGACACGGGATCAACTTCCTGAACTCAATCATAGACAAAGGCTTTTGTAACTTTTTGCCCTAGGCTTGACTCTTATAGAAATTGGAGGAATGAATACAAACCTCAAATCAGGGAGGTGGGAAGGACTTTAGGAGAGCAGTCTAAGGAAGCAGTGGGGTATCTAAGCCAGCTCTGCTCATCTAAGTGAACAGAACTGTGGTAAGAACATCCTTTCGTGCTCCAATCAGCCCAGGGAACAGTCCCATACAGAAGTCTAGAACTGAGGCAAAATAACTGAACAGGTTCCTAATTATCTGACAGTTTCTAAAACCCTTAGAAGAGATTCAGTTTTCTACAGGTGACATGAAGGAAAGTGTTGCTGATAACACTAACCCTCCCAGGTGTGGTACCACTGGCTGTAATCTACCCCTATTTGGAAAGCAAATCCTATCCAACAGTTAACAACCACCTTAAACCCCCCTCAATAATTCTACTCATCTATACAGAAGGATCCCTGGAGCTCCCTCTGGCAGGCAACCAGGATTTTTATCACCTGCTCCACCTGTGCCCAGTCTGCAGTGGCATGCAGGCCTTCCTGGTGTTCCCTGCTCATACCTGTGACTGTGGTTAAACTTCTGGACCAGCCTCCCACCGTCGGCGAGCCGGATCTGGATGTTGGTGACGGGCTCCGACTCATCAATCGCGATGGCAGAACTGGCTTTGGCTTCATTCTCTGCCTGCTGGGCTGGTGTGCTGGTGCCCATCACCTGGGGCACGGTGCTGGCAACAGGGGGACACAAGGGGAGCTGTTAAAAACCAAACTCACCTGCCTGCACGGAGCCAGGATCAGGCAGCCAGCTCACCACCTGTCAGACCCAACTACCAGGGCTCCCTAGACAGGAGACACCAAACAAGCTGGAAGTGAGAATTTATTAGCCAGCCAATCAGCAGGAACTTGTCCAGAAGTTCACCTCTACCATCTCCTTTGGTACCACGTCACGGGTCTCTACACCCCATGGGAACAGGGGCAGCGTGATTTGGACCCCCCTCCGAGGGGGCTTCCAAACCAGGGACCTGCCTCCTGCCAGGGAGAGGCTGAGCCACCTCACAGTACACGCCAGGGAGCCTCGTTTCCTTAGAGGAACACCTCCCATCCCACAGGCACCCAGTGCCTTTCCTTCAGAAAGATGAATCAGCAGGCTACACCTGGCAAGGCTCTCTCCCATCACACACAGAGCAAACCAGCACCGCTGTCTTCTCACCTGCCCAGCTTCTGTCCTTCTCCAGTAAAAGCCTTGAAGACACTTTTAGGTTTCACATACTCCTCATCCCGGTGATCCTCCATATCCAGGTTCACCTGTCCTCCCCGTGCTAACCTGCGCAGCTCAGCCGGGACTTCCCTGCAAGGACAGAGTCCTGAGGCAGCTGCCCGAAGCAGCAAGGCAGGAAAAGTGTGGAGAAAGAGCCCCAGACCTTTGGAATTTCAAGGAATCACAGTGTGCCCCTTGCTTAATTAACAGGGCAGATGCACACCTCCCCCACTGACACACACAAATTAAAGGCTACTTTTCCCTGTCACCTGGAGTGACGTGATGCATCAGAAATCTCACCCCAAATATGAACACCTGTTTGTTCACTTCACACTCTCGAGGCCCCACACAAACCAAAGCTGCTCCCTGTTTACCTGAACCAAAGGTTCCATATGAAGAGCAATTAATTTCTTACAAGAAAGCTCAGGTGAAACATGCCACGGATTCAGCAGCCTGGATCCCAGAAACACTTCTGTTTCAGAAACACTTCTGTTTCAGAAAGCAGCTCTCACTACGTACCCCCTCCGGATATCATCGAGGAACTGGGCATTGGAGGGATCCTGGTAGCTCCTCAGCTCTCCACTATCCAGACTGAATCCACTCTTCCAGAGCTTCAGTACAACGTGCACCTGCAGCAGCCCCAAACAACAACAATTGGCCTCACTGACCATCTTGGTGACAACAACAACAACAAAAAAATCGATGCAAAATGAAAAGTTCCTACTGGGCAGAGGAACTTCCAGGTGCAGAAAACACTCCAGCCCCTCTGGGCTGAAGGAAAAATCCCAAAGCACTGGCTGTGTATGTAATGGTCAGGTGTCAGTTCCTAGAAGGTGGAACCACAGTCCCCTTTTAGGCAAATATGGCCGAAGAGCCAGGAGTGTGCTGGGTGAGGAGCCTAAACCAGGCTCCCACCACGGCCTACAAGCACGTTTGGCCATAAAGCAAACACGAGGGAACCTCACACTGATGCTGGCAGCTCCACAGCTCTCCAGTGGATAAAGGAAAGTTAATTGCCCAGTGCTCTCTGCACATTATTTTACTTCTAAGGAACACTCATATTCTTAATTAAAAGTTCATCAGAAAACTGCTTACCCAAGACCAAATCATCTATTATTTTCTACAGGGAAATCCCACAGGAAGCAGGATTTACCGTATTTCTGTCCTTGTGAATTTTTATCAAGCTTTGTAACTCTCAGGGCTGGCAAGCTCTGTAGCTAGAGCAGAAGAAATCCCTTGGGTGACATCTACAAACTTATGCAGACATACTCACATCCTGAGCAGAGTTCTGCCTCCTCTCTCCTGCCACGTAAGCCGACTCCTCCTCGGGAGTAGCCCCAAGGCGATACCCTCCCCCTGCAAAAGGCTGGAAGAGAGAGGCAGGCAAAGGGTTACAGAACCACACAAACCCAAGAGAGCTGCTCCCCTTCCCCACCACCCCTGTGGATGAACAGGGGCTCTGTGGCATCAGCCCTGCAGGCACAGTGACAGCTTCAGCAAGTTCATAAATACGGCACAAGGAGAGCGGCTTCTCCTGCCACTGCGACACACCAAATGGAGCTGCACTGAGAGAGGAGTCCAGATCTGGCTGTCGAGGTAATTCCAGGACTCCTCAGCGCCAAACAGCTGGCACGGTGGAGCCTTAACCGAAACGGGGAACACAATGAAGAACTCAGCCCTCCTCACCTTCGGTTTGCTCGTCTCTCCACCGCCCTTGGTCGTCCGATCGACGGCCACCGCGCCGTGCTCCTTGGCTCCCTTGAACAGATCCTCCACCAGCTCGTTGGGACTCTTCTTCCTTGGAGGGCCCACGATCTGCTGGCCACTCCTCTCCGAGCCACCGGCATAGAACCTAACGGAAAGCACCCGGCTCCTGGTCAGACTGGACCCGCTGCCTCTCCAGGACCCAGCGCTCTGACACCAGGATTCACTTGGTTCGTGTTTGTGCAGCTCAGTGAAACACCTTGGAATCACAAATACTGGATACCACCAGTGTGTCTCCCACTGCAGCCACGTGCAAGCTCCTGTACTGCAGAGACCTCCTTTTCACGTCAATTACTGTAAAATTACCTGTGGATCAATAGCAATAAAGCAGCCACGAGTCTCAGACCTGGCAAGAGGAACAGCCCAGAGGGACAAGCCCAGCTTTAAACACCAGTACCAGCTGAATCACCCGGCTGAACAAGGCTTCCAGCAAGCCTCTGACCCGTCAGAGAAACATCCATCTGGAATTCCGAGGGAAGGCACACGGTCATGCCACACAAAGGATGGATTTCAACTGGAAGCAATGGATGCACAGCCAGTGAAGTGCAATTAAGCACTTCTGGAAGATTGGGTTTATTAGCTTCCAGATGGCTTGTAACACACACAGAGCGAGCTCCCAGCTGCCTGCAGACCATGGTCCACCCAGGCTGAGCCACCCCTTCAGAGACATCAGTTCCATTCCATTTACCTTGCCTGTCAACCTTAAGGGTATTTAACTACTTACAGCTGACATCGCAGGAGACTTTGCCATTAGTATTCTATGTTTCTGTTTTTCTTTCCACTTCCACACTCCAGTACATTACCCTTAAGCAGCACTTCAAAAAACCCAAATGAAACAACCCAAAACCAAAACCCTAACCAAAATAAAACCACGCACCCCAAGCAGAAAACCAAACCCTGCACTATTCCCACATTTCCGTTCTCTATGGACACAAATGAGGATCTGGGCTGTTTTCTGTTCTTCCACACCCTGCTTTAGGCTTTCTCTCAGTGCTGAGAGCTGGTGCTTACACAGCTGAGCATCTGCTTGTGCACAGGCTTTGCACTGACAGACGCCTGTCAAACCCCAGATGCTTCACTACAGGAATGTCACAGAGACACAAACCTGATCTTAAAAAAAACTGCACACAAGCAGCAAGTCCTCCCAAAAGGGCCAGGATTAACACCCAGGGTTTGAGTCTTCAGCTGGAAACTTACCGCTGTCCCTCCTCCTCTTCATCATCCTCCTCCTGCGCGTGCACGAGGTCTCTGAACGAGGTTACTCGATGGTCACTGCAAAGATCCAGCAAGAGGAACATTGGGACACGGCCCAAACTAAAACATTCCCAGCTGAAAACATTCCACACTGAAACAGGTGGACTGCAAGGTGGACTCTGTTCACCAACGCCCGACCCAAGAGCATTTTTCCTTCAAGACACAGCCAGCAACTCCTCTTTGAAACTGGGCAGCATTCCCTGATTTCGCAGGGATTTGGTGAGGCAAAACTCACTTTTGCTTTTCATAAAACATTTGACTTGATCAGCTCAGGCCTCACGCAAAATCAGAGAATGTTCTTCCCGCACAGACATGGTCTGCTCCAATGGAAGTGTCACCAACTGACTGTCTTTAACCCCAAAAGACAAATCAAGTTTTTCCTGAGCAATGAGCCAACTTTTCCTAACTGATCTCTGGCTCAGTTGTGCAACAACACCCGTGCTGGTGATGTGCAAATGCTCAGGCTTTCACAACTTCTAGAGAGCCAAGCAAGGCGAAGCAAATCTGAACACAGAGCTACTCCTGAAAACTAACACACATCAGTGCTTTTAGAGAGAGTTTCCACTGCCAGGTTTCCAGGACGGAGCTGGAGCTCCCTCCTCACCTGGCTCCAGTGCCTCTGGATATGGAGCTGGGGGCGGGCTGGGGAAGGGTCAGGATGTCCTCATCACCCCCGTCCTCGTAGAAACTGGCGAGGGCAATCTGCAAAGGGAAACCAGCAGAGCTCGTCAGGATGGGGGCAAACCCTCCAGAGGAACGGCAGAAACACACACAAAAAACATCTCAGCTGAACCCTCTGCCACGCTGGACCTCTCAAGGCACCTCTCACCAAAGACTTCCCCCGTTACAGGTCCTGGCAAAGACAGGGCCTTGGCAGGCTCTGCTGTCTGGCTGTGTCACGGCAGGGCACTCGCTGCCGCAGGGATGTCACCTTCCCTGCCAGGGAACGCCAGGGCCCTTCTCCTGCAGCGCTGGCACAAGGGCCGTGCCAAAACTCCTGCTCTGAAACAACTGCTTTTGCGCCACCCACAAGCAGAGTTTAACACAGCCCGATCCTTCGAGGACCACAGGGGCAGGTCGGAGTGGTGGAGGGCTCCCCCTCGGTTTGGGGGCGCTCGGGTCAAAGCCGGCAGCACCACCAGCACAGCGCCGACAACCTCGCCAGCACTCCAGGAGAACCCTCACAAAACCCGGCACACCCCGGACCTCGCCGCGCGAGAGAAAACCAACGAGACAAGCGGGACGGGCCTCGGCCCCAGCCAGGCCACGGTCCCTTCGCAAGGGCGGGGACGAGGCTCGAGCCCGCGGGACACCGAGCTGCGGCCCAGCGCTGCCCCGCGGCGGGGCGGGTGGAGGGCGGCGGCGGAGCTACCTGGAGGTCCCAGCCCGCGGACTCGAGGAAGAACCGCGCCCGCTCCTCCTCGGCGCCGGTCACGGCCACGAACTCCCTCAGCGCCTCCTCCCTGTCCGCCATCTTGCCGCGGTGCAGCGCCCAAACCCCGCCGGGCCGCCCCGCCCCGCCCCCGGCGTGCGCCGCCGAACCCGCCCCCCCGGAAACACCCGCGGAGCCGCGCGGGGCCCGGCCCGTCCACAGCGGCCCCTGGCGGACGGGAGGAGCCGGTGCGCCGGGAACGGGGAACCGGGGAATAGGGAACAGGGATGGGCTGCACTGAGCACCGGGAACCGGGCACTGAGAACTGGGCACTGATGTGAGAAATATCTCAAATTAAAATTTCGAAGACGGCCAAATAAAGTGAAACAAAGAACTTTATTTTCAGCGCGCGCTGAGTGCGGTCGGGTCTGCCTCGTGCCAGGGCCTGAGAGCACACCTGAGATGGGGGGGGGCAGTTCTTTTTAAGGTCTCTTGATTTGCATAACTGCTCCCTCGTTCCTCCCATGCTCAGCTCTGCTCCCTTTCTTCCTTAAAAGGCAATATGGTCTTTTTCTTGAGCCCGATTGGGTCTCTCAGGGTGGGCTCACACTTTTCCAGTCCATTGGTTGTTTTAACCAACCTATCACATTGTTTCCCTGTCGCGGCCTCGTGGTCCCTTGGCAATGAACTCTGGCTGGTCTCATTGCCTTACAGGCTGCTCGGTTTGCCTTTATACAGCAATAGTAAGCAACAGTAACATGATCACAACTATTAACAGGTCATGGCTGCAACAGAACTGCAGCCACAGGCAACTGCAGAACACCCCTGATCACAAACTCCTCATCATGAGGCAGTCATGGAAACCCTGCTTGTAATAAAACCGTTTCATTTATTTCTTACACTGAGCCCTGGGAATCAAGCACCGAGCACTGGGAACTGGGCACTGAGCACTGGGTGCCGAGCTCCAGGAACTGGGTACCGGGAATCAAGCACCGGTAACTGGGTGCGGGGGACCAGGGTGGGCAGTGCTGAGCACAAGGCACCGGGCACCAGGTTCTGGGATGGGCAGCACCGAGCCCTGAAGGAGGGCAGGTAGATGGGCCACAGGCAGGGCCAGGGGCCCAGGACTGACGGCAGAGAGCAACCCAGGGCAGCCTCTGCATCCTGGTGCGTTTGTTTCCAGGTTCATATGACATGGCTGGTGGTGGCCAAGCCCTGGGACCCGCCTTGAGGAACCGGGGACTGACACGGAGCAGGACAGGGCAGTGTCCCCAGAGCTTCCCTCTTTGTGCGCTTGAAGAGAAAGAAGAGGAGCCCACCGAGGATTCCCTTCTCCAGCAGCATGCCAAGCCACAGGAGGAGGAGGCTGGACGAAAAGTTCACACCTGCAGTGGGGAAAAAGGATGTGAGCAACCAGAGCTCAAAGACAGGCATTCCATCCCCCCACAAGGAGACTTTTCTGGGACTTTGAGCTTTCTCAGGGGGTTACACCATACAGCCACCCTGGCAGGCACCCCACCCAGCAGCTCTGACGCACCACTGTATATCTGGGACCCCTTGCTCAGTCCCTGCTGGTCCGGGCTGGCGATCCACAGGATGGCTGACTGGTTGACAGGGGCCTGAGCATCGTGGACCACCAGGCAGGTGAACATGGACCCATTCTTCTCTTCTGTCGCTTGCACCTCCAGCTGGCTCCTCAGCTCCAACAAGCCCTGCTGGAACACCGGCGGCTGGGAGTCCTTCTCCTCCTTTATCTTCACCCCGTTCTCCAGCCAGGAAACAGCCACAGTTGCTGGGTAAAACCTCTTCACGTGGCAGGTGAATTTCATGGTCTTGTTCACCTCAACGGGGCTCGTCTGGTTAGCGCTCACATCGACACTGGGGGAAACTGGGAAGAGAGGCAGCGCCTGCTGTCTGACATCCCTGGCTCTGCTACCATAGGGTGTCCTGTCC
>NW_020955641.1:8817-29525 GCF_003031625.1 Empidonax traillii | reverse complement strand
AGGGCACAGCATGAGGCATCGCCAGACACTGGCACCAAGCCAGGAGCGGGAGAGGTGTTCCTGTCCCTTGTCCCCCAGCACTGCTGGGGAGCGAGGGAGGGGGAGAGCCTGGAGCTCCTGGGATTGGGCTGGAATTAACCAAACTCTTCATCCAGGGACAAAAGCAATCTGGAAGGGAGGCAACGAGAGGAGAGCCCTGGCTATCCCCAGACACAGGGGATAGCATGCAGCCAGCATCATGGGGGAGCATGCATGGGAAAAGCTCTGGGCCTGTGTGGGCCCCACTTACCCGGGGCTCTGCAGAGCAGGAGCAGCATCAGGCAGGTGAGAGGCAGCACCTCTGTCCCTGGAGCCATGGATATTCCCATGTCTTACTCCCTGATGTCTGGGCTTCTCTCAGCTCAGCTTGGCTAGGCTCAACCTGACACAGCTTAGCTGGACTGGGCTCAGCTCAGCAGGGTGCTGCAACTCAACCAGCAAAAGGGAAGGAAAGGGGCCACTACTAGCCCAGTTCCTCTATGCAGTGATGTCCCAGTTGTTCCCCAGTGTTCTCATCACAAGGCTGGTCCGAAATGCTGATGTCCATCCCACTTTCCCCTCAGATATGTGCCAAAGCCACAGCCCAGGCCATGGCCACTGGCACTGGGCAGCCAGCAAGAGGGACCCTGATGCCTCACACTCTTCCCACACGTGGCCCCAGCCTGTGGCTCAGCACCCCGGAGCGTCGGGGGGACACCTATCCTTTGCCAGCAGGATCAGGCAGCGGGCTGGTGTCTCCCGTGGGTCGGTGGTGCAGAGCTGGGCCAGGGGCCCCCGGTGCTCCAGCCCCACATTGAACCCGGGAGGACGTAGAGCCGCTCCCCATCCAGAGCCCAGTGCAGCCCCTCGGGGCCGGGCGGCCCGGGGGTGATGCCCGTCGGGGGTGATGCCCGTCAGGGGTGATACCCGACAGGTCTGATGCCCGGCGCGGGTGATGCGCGGCTCTGCCGCGACCCGCCCGACCCGGGCAGGCACCAAAGCGTTAACCACCCGCTCGCCTCCGTTTCCTGTCCCGCTTCTCCTTTTCCTTCCCAAAGTTTGGGCAGAGCCCATGGCCGCGGCGGCAGCTCTGCTCTTGTTCGGGCAGCTCTCGGGTGAGTCGGGAGTGGAGCCCCCGGAGCCCCCCGCTCCCCTGCCCCGTCCCACATCGGTCATTAACGCGAGCGGGAGCCAAAGAGAAGCACCGGGCTTATCTTGGGGGTTTCTTTCCGCGACCACCTTTTGGTTGCTGCGGAGCCCTGCTCCGGAGAAGAGCACAGCCGAGTCGAGCCCCGCAGAGCCGGTGGGGAGCAGACCGGGGGATTTGGGCAGGAGCGGTTTGGGGGCAGGAGCGGTTTGGGGGCAGGAGGAGTTTGGGAATGGAGAGGCTCGGGGGAGAGGAGAGGTTTGGAGACTTGAAGAGTTTGTGGGGGCAGGAGGGACTGGGGGACAAGGAGTTTGGGAGCTGTGCTGGACTCCAGGGCTGCACATCCCTGCCTAGAGCCAGCTCCTGGCTGGCTCCTGGCTGCGAACCCCAATTCTTTGTGGAGCCCCAGTGATCCTAACTCGTGTGGAACAGAGCCAGGGCATTAATGTTTAACAGCACTCTGGAGTTTTTCCTGGCAGGAATTCCCCTTAGCTCCCTCTGTACCTCTCTGGCCTCCAGCGCCTGCAGCACCTCCTGCAAATGGCAAAATAGGGTGCAGATTTATCAAATTATAGAATCACAGAACCATTTTGCTTGGAAAAGATCTTAGAATCCTCAAGTCCAACCATTTCCCCGGCACTGCCAAGGCCGTCCCTAAACCTTGTCCCCAGGTGCCACATTTACATGTCATTTAAATCCCCCCAGGGATGGTGACCCCACCACTGCCCTGGGCAGCCTGCACATTTTTCAGATTTGCCCCTTGTTCATTTTGAACCCACCTTCCCCTCTCCCAGTGCCTGCACTTTGTCTCTACCACATCCCAGGATATCTCTCAGCTGCACTGGGGAAGCTCAGGCTGCTCTGCCTGTGGATCAGCCCTCGCCTCACCCTGTCACTCACCCCTGAACCCTCCTGTCGCTGTGCCCAGGTGCCGGTGCCCAGGGCAGTCAGGACTTCAAGCTGCACCAGCCCCGGGACAAGGTGTCGGTGATAGTGGGGAAGACGCTCACCCTGGGCTGCACCGTGTCTGGATCCAGTGAGCCTGGTCCTGTGAAGTGGCTGAAGGGCTGGGGCACTGAGAACAGGACCATCTATGGGGACACTATGGGCTCTGCTTCCCCCCGTGTGACGAGAGCAGTGGAAGGGTCCGACACAGACTTCACCATCCACATCAGGGATGCTCAGCCCGAGGATGCCGGCACCTATTACTGCGTGAAGTTCCATAAGTCCCTGAGCGGTGGGGATGAGGTGTTTCGGCGTGGAAGTGGCACGGAGGTGTCTGTGCTCGGTGAGTGCAGCCCAGCAGGATGCTGCTCCCGGGGACCCCATCCCACAGCCCCCACCCTGACTGCAGCCAGGCCCCACACTGCCCTGCACCCACCACCCTCTCCCTCTCTGCCTCCATCTCCACAGAGGCAGCCGTGGTTCCTGGCATGGTGGCTGCAGTTGTGGTGCTCTGCCTCCTCCTCCTCCTCGTCCTCCTCGTCGCCCTTTGCCTGTACAGGAGGAAACGCCGAGGTGGGGTGGGCAGCCCGTGCCCAGCGGGGCCGGCAGGCATGGGCAGCTTCCCCCCCTCCCCGCTGCAGTGCTGTGCAGGGACCCCCAGCACCCGCAGGTTTGTACCCACCACCTCTTCCTTCTGCACCCTGAGCTGAGTGAACTGCCTTATCCACCTGCTGTATGCTGGTTTCTTTTCCTCTCTAGAGCAGTAATTTGCCCCAGAAAAGGTCCTTCACTGCGCTGCGTTGCCCCTCTCTGTGTTTCACAGGAGCACCTGGTGGGGGGCACCCGGCACCAGGGAGCTCCCCGCAGCCCCTCGCTGCGGTGCCTGAGCCCAGCCCAGGAGCACAGACAGCACCTTGTCCCTCTCTGCCTTCAGCATGGTCATCCTGATGAAATTCGGGAGGGGAATTGAGGGAGACTGTGCTGGGTGGGAGGGGACGCAGATTCCTTTAGTTCTAATGGTTGTCCTTCCCTCTGCAGCGAAGTTCTGGATGCAGAGAGCTCCCACCTACCCAGCCAGGTAAGAGCGAGCTGTGAATAGGGGGAAGCACATCCCATGGCAATGCCCTGGCTTGCAGGAACTCTGCAAGGCTCTGGGGCTGAGGGGGCATTGGGTGGGCAGCATCTGCCTGCCTGTGGTCCCAGCACAGTCTGCGCCACAGCACGGGGCCACCTCTGCAGCCGTACCACCACCAGCCTGGCTTGAACCTGGTCCTTGGTGTTGCCCCGTGCAAGGCCAGGAGTCGGACTCGATGATCCTTGTGGGTCCCTTCCAATCCAGGGGATATCCCACGATTCTGTGAAACGGGGTGGGGTTATTTTTGCATCGTCCCCCATTCTGCAGCAGAGCAGCAAGGAGGAGAACGACATCCACTACGCCGACCTGCAGGTCCTGCCTGTGGCCCCGCGGCACGGCAGGAGCGGGGGCACAGCCTGCACGGAGTACGCCAGCCTCAGGATAGCTGCCGAGTGATGCGCGGCCCCGCGGCCCGCCCGGCCCAGCCGTGCCAGGGAGGAAGCAGGGACCTTTCTGCAGGGCACGGTAAAGAAGAAGTGGAGCTGTTTGTGCTGTGAGCGGTCTCAGCTCAGCACGCCATTCTCAGAGCCGAGCTCCTCCTGTTTGTTCCCGTCTCAGGGCTGGACCTGCCGTGCCAGCTCTCCCAGGACCCAGCAGCCATCTCAGACCACGAGGCTGAGCACCTCTGCCTTGTGCGAGCTGTTTGGTGCTGATGACACTAGGAGGGCCTCATGCTTGCTTGTGCCCACCAGCACAAGCCTCCACTGGCCCTTTCCTGTCTGACAGGTCCATAATTTCTGTTATCTTGTCACCACCCTCATTAAAGCCATCCAACAACTGTGCTGTCCATTTTTACTGTGCTCAGGGCAAGAGCAATAGTGCCAGTACTGCAAGATCCTGGGAGGAACGTGTGCCCCCCACATCCCCTGTGCTGCTGCTGGGCTGATGCTGAGCCCCCCAGGTAGCTCCCACCTCCCACCTGCCCCAGGCAGCTCCCCCAGCCAGGGCACCTGCTCCATGCACATCTGCTCCTTGCACGCTCCCTGCCCCGTGCACAGCTGCCCCAGGCACATTCCCTGCTCCTGTGTGCCCATGTGCTCAGTGCCCACCCCCCAGGGAAGGAGTCCAGAGGCTGGAAGCCAGAGGGCAGAGGTGGCAAGGGCAGGAATGTGCGGAGCTCACTTCGTGCTGGGCACCCAGCACACCCTGTCACCACACTCACCCACCCACCCACCCCTGCCAGCTGAGCTCCCCCCACACCACATGAGGCCCCCAGCAACCCCCTTGGAGGGAGGGGCTGAGGCCAAAACGGGCTCTCCAGGCAGAGGAACCTGCTGCCACCACCACCTGTGACCTTGGAAGCTGCTGCAGTCGCCAATTTTCAGCTTTATCTGCTTTTTTTCCTGTGAAATCAGAAAAGAGAAGTGAAACAAGACGACGCAGCCCCGGGGAGTGAGGCTGGCAGGGAGATCCTCCTGAGGACAGAATTGTCACAGGGGGGAGAGGAGCTACAACGGAAATTTATTTGCATGACTGAATAAGAGTCCCCTCCTCTGGGGACGTGTCCTGGGGACAGTTTGGGGTCAGTTCTTTCTCAGAGACAGCTCGGGCACACTCAGCACCCTGTGGGCATGGTGATGGAGGGGGGGAGTTTGCCAGGGCAGGGGTCCAGTGCCTGTCCTCAGCCTGGCCCCCTCAGCATGGGGCTGTGGGATGGGAGTGCAAGATTGAAGCCACCCCCTGAGCTGGATCCTGAGTGGAGCCATGACAATGCCACGGATCATTTCCCAGCAGAGGCAGCGGCTGCTCTGAGCAGGACAGGGGTTGCCCGGGCTCTGCACGGGGACGACACCCAAACCGGCGGAAATCTCACATCAAGGCTGTGAACAGGAATATGTAAAATATGTGGGTGAGAACGAAACTGGGGATAGACCTCGAGGACCAGGGGAAATGAAATTCAAGGGGATTTAGAGCTTTTTAAGCACCGGGCTGGATCAGGAGTGGGGAAATCCAGTTTGATAGGAGCATATGCAAAGCAGGGAGCGAGCAGAGCACGGTGGAGCGCTCTGCACCTAGGAAAGGGCCCAGGTCTGCAGCTTACTGCCCAGGGGAGGGATTTGGTGGTTATTAAAGGAAAATCCTTTAAGCCACCAGCCCGGGGTGTGCCGGCAGTGAAAGCACAAACAAGCGCCCGAGCACGGACACAAGGTAGGAGCGTGCTGGGGAGCACCTTGCTCGGGGGGCAGAGACGCACCTGGGGGGCAGCACCTCCCTCAGGGGGCAACTCCTCGCTTAGGGGGCAGTGTCAGGCAGTGCTGGGGTCATGGATTCGCTGTGGTGTTTTCCTGATGCCGCTGGTTGTCACGTCCCGCTAAGTGACCCGCTGGGTGCTCAAGCGAGACAGGTTCGAGGTGTGGGAGCTGCCATGGCTGGGGGGGCACAGGGCAGTGCTGGGGTTTGGGGCTGGCACCCACCAGGCTCCTCCTGCCACAGCCAGGCCCGAGCGAAGGGGGCAAAGATTTTACTTCAATGTGGAGCTGAGGTGGTACCTGGATGGGTGGTGGGAGAGGATTGGTGTCCCAGCAGGGAGACCAAGCTCCAAACAGGTGTGGGGCTTTCCCTCTGTGTGATGTGTGAGCCCAGTGCCAGGACCTCACAGGATGGCAAAGACAAGAAAAAAGGGCTGGGCTGCACTAGGATGTGTGTCTGGGCTGCCAGTGGATGCTCAGGGGCTGCCCTGGCATCTGATCTGGGAGGTGGGAATTGTCTCCTGGAGGTGCCAGTGCGAGAGGGCTGGCAGGCCCTGCCAGGGTGGTGGTGTGTGCTGTGCTGTGCTGTGCTGGGGAGCCAGTGTGGGAGGTGTGGGCTGTGCCAGGAGCCAAGGGAGAGCATGACAGAAAACATGGAATAACAGAGAGCAATTAGTCTGGAGAGAGTGGCTGATGGAGGGGGCTGGCCCTGGCAGCAAGGGGAGGGCAGCAATGATTTAATTAAAGCTGAGGAAGAGCGTGGTCTCAGCTAGTGCGTGGGCTGGCTGAAACAGGGGGCTGCAGGCATCTCCCCGGTGTCCTGGGGGACAGGACAGGGCTGGCTGCACTCGTGGGGAGTGGAACAATGCTTAGCTGTGCTGAAGCAAGGGCTGGGCAAGAAGAAAAAGGGAGAGACAGGGATAAATGCTTCATGCCCTGCCCTGGGATGCTCTGGCTCCGTGATGAGAAGCCGAGTTCCTCCACAGTGGCAGTGTCTGTCACAGGGATAAGTGCCCGGGAGACATCGTGTCCCCTGGAGCCAGCGTTGCTCCAGCTGGTCCCCTCCAGTGGCTGACAGGGCTGTGGCTCCAGCCAGGGGCCTGATTTGTGGCTGTCTCTGTCCAAGACACCCTTGCACCCCTGCTCTGTTCCCATCCCTGTCCCCATTCCTGTTTCCATCCCTGTCCTTTCCAGCATGAAACTGTGGTGAGCACAAGCGCGTCCCCAGGGAGAGGCAGGCTGGTCCCTTTGCACACCAGCATCCCCCAAACAGCCATGGATCCAAGAGCATCTGATGTCACAGGGCCCCCAGGATGCCACGAGCACCCCGTGATGCCAGGGGGACCCCACACTACCAAGAGGACCAGGCAATGCCATGGGGATGGTGTGCCAGGACAGGGAGCAGCAGGAGGAGCTGGAGGAGCAGCCAGCTGCCTTGAGGGCGTTGGAAAGAAGGGAGAGGGTCTCGGAGACACTTTGATGGTCCCCAAAAAATGCTCCACAGGTCTTGCTTGTGCCCACTGTCTTCCCTGGGATAGGCTCCTGCCAGAGAGGGAACAGGAAGGAGAAGTCCTGGAATGCTGCACCGTCAGAACCTTCTCTCTCCGATTCCAAACCTGTTAGCTCACCCCTTTGCAGCTCCCGGTTTCTCAGGCTTTTCCTTGGAAAGGAACGAAGCCAAAGTAAAACGGTGACATGCTTTACACTGGTCCTGATTTATTTCACGTCTTACTACTGAATCTTATTCCCTGGTTTCACGGTTGTTGTGGATTTTCACCAAAGGGGATGAGCAGGTCTGGGATTTGGAGTTGTCATAGGAACTGTTTCTGTGCCACAGCCTCACTGCCAGCCTCGTCCCCTCCAAGGTTCCTGATGGAGTGAGGGCCCTTGCCAGCCCAGTGGGGGATTCTCCAGCCCCCAGGAACATTCCCAGTGACAGCCAGGGCTACGGGGCAGCCACCCCACAACACCGGGGTGTTTGGGGAAGAGGTGGACTCCTGGGCACTGCCTGGCACTGCCCACAAAGCAAACTGGGCCCCCCAGACTGCAGCCCAGAGCTCTAACTTGAGAAGAGGTGGAGGTGTTTGGAAGATGCTGCTTGTCCCTGTGGATTCTCTGGTGTCTAGTAGGAGGTTGTGCTATTGCAGTTATTGATTGTGGGAACCCCTCTGCCGGACCTGGAATCATTTTCATTTAATCCATTGAGCTGAAGGGGTGTGGGGTGGATGGGGGGCTGCCCTCTGACCATTCCTCACCTCTTCTATCACAGGCAGAGAGGGCAGGCAGTGAAAATGAAAGCGTCACATCCTTTGTGCCCAACACTCCTTTGGCCCCTTCAGTCCTTCACTGCAGGACGCCACGAGGCCAAGACTGGCAGTGATTAAAGAGGGGTTTCCAGGGCCGTGGGACAAACAGGAACATGCAGTGCTTACGAAAGACTCACTTTGTGCTTTCGGTGTTGGACGGGACACTGGTCAGGGACAATCGCCCTCTGGAGCCAACACAGGGAGGGTGGATCCAGCTGCAGTGCTGGATGAGGGTTCCAGGGTGGGCAGAAGGGAGTTTCCTGCCCTCACTGAGGTGCCAGGGGCTCTTCACGCTGGATCAGCTGTTGGTGGCACACCGGAGTGGTCCTGGTGCCCCCCAACAGCCTCATGTACATTGTACCTGCTGTGCACGCTCCTGGGGATGCTCCAGGTGGCTTTGTCCAGGGAGAAGTGCTCAGGGTAGGGAAAACCTTTGGGGAGCTCCCTGTCCCGAGGGCAGGACGTTGCGGGGGTCCCTGGAGCTCCCGGCTGCTCCAGGGAGCGACCTTAAAGCGTGGCTGTGCTTGGCCGTGGCCCCAGCGCTGGCAGCCCCCGAGCCCGGCACAAGCGTCCCTCTGCGGGGAAGTGCAGGGAAAGGGAAAAATATTGAGAGAGGCAGGAGAAGGGGGAAAGCAGGCGCTGCGGGAGGCAGCGCGGCGCGGCCTGAAAGCTCCCTCTCAGCGGGCTTTTGTTCGCCCCGGACGTGCCCAGCGCTGCTGCCAGCCCGGAGGGGCTGTGCTGGCGCCGGTGGCTCCAGGCGATCCCGGAGCTCCGCAGCCTGCCCGGCGCCTCAGCCCAGCGACGTGCCCGTGGGCAGGATGCGGGGACCCCCATCACCCCGCTGGGCTCGGCCCCTCGCCGCCGGCCCCGGGGTGGGCAGCGCCCGGACCCACAGCGCGCTCCCGAAAATAATTCCTTGTGACAGATCCATTTCTTCCGCATGGTTTAGGCTTAATTTTATAATGGTATCAGTAGCTATGGCAACGTGTAAAAATAACGGATCCCCGAGCCCGGCAGATTCTCCGTAAACAGCTCCGGTCTCCCAGAGCCCGGCCGGGTGGGCATCACCCCTTGCCCACGGCTACCGCGGCCGCCTCAGTCGGTGGTTGGGTTGGGATTCACGCGATGACTAATTAGCAGCGTTAACTGCTTACGCTTTGGGATGATGATTCCATCAGCTAATCCTCGGGGCTAGGCTGGGCTAATTGGGTGGATATCATTAACTCTGGCGGTCAGAGCTGCTGTTAGAGGGCTGCAGCGCAGCGGAGGCTGGAGCATCTCTCCCGCGGTTGCCTCCTGGCACCCCAGACCCAGCACAGGGCTGGCGGCTGTGGGGGGCCTGGCACGGCTCAGCCCCCACGGTGTCACCGGGCCACCGGCCCCATCCACACCTCCAGCCTGTCCCAGAGCCGTCCATCCACTCGTGTGAACACTCACACCGATGCAAACACATGCAGAACAAGTTTCCCACACGCAAGAACCCCCCTCAGCAGACATCAGCTGGTGCCGGCATCTGCCGCAGCTCAGAGGTCTCCGGTCACCACCGTGAGTGGATAATCCCGGGCAATATTTTCTAAACCTGTTAGACATCACACAGACCCTCTAAATCCCTGATCCCCCTCCGAGGCTCTGGTGGGATGGCAGCACTTGGCAGCTCGGATTTGCAGCTCCTTATCAGGGCCAGCCCCTCGGAGCGATGCAGTCACCGGGAGCATGGTAGATCCTGCAGAGCTGGAATTAATTCTCCAGCTTTTTGTTGCCTTTCAACTTCAAAAAAAAAAAAAAAAAGGACAAACCAACATAAATCCCTTGGAGAAGCGTTTTTCTCCACCCAGCTCCCAGCAGCAGGATCAGAATGGCCCCAGCTCCACGGAGGTGGGAGTGCTGGGCCTGGTCTCAATGGGGCCAAAATAAGGAGCCAAGAGCTCTGGCATGCGGCCCCTGAGCCTTGTGGCTGCTGTGGGGACAGTGTGGGGACAGCCACCGCTGGGACTGCCCAGCAGCAGGGCTGGAGATGACCCCGGGGACTGGTCAGCACTCCCCTCCAGGGCTGGGTCCAGCTGTTTCACGGGGCACATCCCCCCTGCATCCCAGTGTAATTGCCATTCCCTCTGTGATTCACTGGATCCTGCACTGCCACAAATGACCCCAGGGAAGCTCCTGCTGCCAGACCCTTGGTAATAATAGCAAAGGTGATTATTTTTTGGGGTTGTACCAGCCCTCCTGCACCCCACGTGCCGTGTCTCAGCCCTCCGTGGGGCACCTCCCCAGCCCCGGTGTCACGAGTGTCCGTGTGGCGAGATCCCACAGCGCAGATTCCCCCACTGAGCCCAGATTTCAGTGTCTCCCTGCCGAGCAGGAAGCGCTGGGCTGAGGTGGCTGAACGTGATCAATCCCCCGCGTTAGCAGTTTTATTTCCATCCGCAGCTGCCGCAGGACTCTCAGGCAGCGCAGCCTCGATGAGCTCCAGCCGCCGGCCCGGCGGTGCAGCGTTATCTGCTGCTGCAGCCTCGGATGAGCTTTCATGATAACGATTTGCAATCAGCAGAGAACTTGGAGAGGATGCAGAAAAAAAAAAAAAAAAAAGAAAAGAAAAACAAACCAAAAAAAAAAAAACAGGCAGAAGAAAACTGAGATGATATCACACCTCCCTCGGCCGGGCTCCTCGCCCCACTACAGCCCTGGTGGTACAGCCAAGGGGAGACCAAGGTCTTCTCCAGCATTGCCCCGTGGGGCTGCCTGTGTGCTGGGGGATCTGGGTACTGGCACTGCCACCACATCCCCACGGGCCAGAGCAGTGCAGAGCTTCCCCCTCTGGAGCAGGGAGGGAGGCTTTGGCTCAAACAGCTCCCAGAAACCTATCAATGATTAACACCCAGCTCTGAAATGTTCCTGCATGGCTGGAGCTCTCTGCCTGCCCCTGCATGCCATCCCCTCCCCTCCCAGCCACTTTCTCCTCCACGGCATCACTGCTCCCCAGGCTGGGGAAGGGTCCTGAGGCCACCACCACGGCACCGTGGCTGCCTGTGGCTCTGGACCCCACCAGAGCTGAGGGGAGCTCGGTCGTGCCCTCCACACAGCACAGACATCCCACACAGCCCCTGAGTTTTGCAACCCCAGGCACAAGGGATTCAGGGCTGGGGCCACCCTGTGACCCCAGTGAGCTGCCCTGGGTGGGGGCTGTCTTGTGCCCTGGTCAGCAGTTACAGCTGGGAAATATCCTTGAGTCCAAGTGTTCCCCCAGCACTGCAGAGCCCACCACTAAGCCACGTCCCCAGGTGCCACATCTACATGTTTTTTTTCAGGGATGGTGGCTCTACCACTTCCTGGGCAGCACCACACACGTTGCAGACCCACAGTGAGCAAACCTTCCTCCAGAGCAAGGGGCAGGACCCTGCCGGTGAGCAAAGGTCGGCACAGCCCTCCCAGCACCTCATTGGACACAGGCACTGGCACTGCCAGCTCTGTCCTTCCCAGCCGACCCTGGGGGACGGGTTTTCCCAGCCTGTCAGCAGTTTCACCCTCAAACCCCTCATCCCAGGTCAGCCAGGGCCGCTTCCAGGCCAGGCACAGGATATAAACCACCTTTCCTGCTCTGACACAGCCGTGAGGAATTCCCCCAGAGCGTGCTGGGCTCCATTAAGGAAGCCCGGCCAAGTCACCCGGTTTGCAGCATCTGCAGGGCACTGCTGCCGGGTGGGAGCAGCCTGGGAGCACAGCATGGCCCTGGGATGGGTGAGATACACTGTGGATACAGTCCCTGCTACAGCCTATGGGCTTCCCTGCTTGCTTGGCAGACCGTGGTGGATGGTCTGACAGTGGTGGACATTCTGATGGTGGATGTTCTGATGCTGGTGGGTGGTGGTATGACACTGTCCAGGCTCTGCTGCCACTGCTGAAGTCCAGGGTGACAGCGTGTGGATGCCATGAGGGCACCTGGAGCATCACTCCACCCCAGCAAAGCCCAGTGTGGGCAGGCAGTGCCACATCCCTCCCTCATCCTCTCTGAAAGTCATTTCAGGGGCTTGGAGGGAACCAGCTGATCCCAGCAGTGCTGGGGATTAATTCAGTGGCAGAGGGACACAAATTAAGTGGGCTGTGATTCAGAGCCCTGCTCCCTGCTGAGGAGGCAGAAATGGGCAGCAGGGCTGTCCAGCGCACACAGAGGGGCCCTCCTTGGAAAATCCCCCTTGCCAGGGAGCACCTCACCTCCTCCCCACTTGCCCCCCCACACCTCCCTTGCACCAGCAGGCCCTGAGAGCTCTGCCAAGGATCTGGGAGAGCTGAAATAACTCAGCTGTAACTCCTGAATCACCCAATAAAAGCCTGACCAAAAGAATTACAGGCAGTTCCCGTGAGCCCCCCCGAAAGGTGAGGGGCAAAGCCCATGCACAGGCTGCTCACACAGCATCCCCCCACAACCCAGTCCCACCTTTCTCCTGGCAATCACAGCCATAATGAAGCCCCTGCAGCTCATCACCCTCCCCAGGGCCTCTCCCATAAAAGGGGGTGATTAGGAGCCCTCCCCTCTTTCCCAGCTGCATGGTGTTCATGGTGGTGGGTGCTGCGACAGGAGCATGAGGAAACAGGTAGGATACATCCTCCTGCTTCTTAAATCGGTGTTTGGAGGGCTCTGCGTGCTCCTTCCATGGGTCATGGTCCATGCAAACAGCTCACAGGTCACTTCTTTCTATCCCTGCATTGCCATATTGCTTGTTATAAGTTAACATCAGATAAACTAATTTAAGCTTCCCCTGTACTGAATGTCTTGGTCTAAATTGGCATCGTACCTAATGAAGCTGAAGCTCCATTTGTTGTGCTGGAAGCCCTAAATATCAGCAGTGTAATTGGTGCTCCCAACTTCAGGAGAAATTTGTTTGTTTTTCTCCCAGCTAAAAGCCCTCTGTGAGTTCTGATTGAAGCCTGAGGGCTGGTGAGGAGAAGCAGGAGGGGGCTGTAGGATGTGTCCACTTGGTTCTTAAGCTGGAGGGCTCTTGAAATTTGGGGTTGGAGCTGGAGGATGGATGAGGTGAACGTGCCCAGCCCCATGCATGTGCTGGGGAGGCTGTGCTGGCTTGCAGGTACCAGAGCAGGCCTCGTGTGGGCTTGGTGCTCTGATGTGGTCCCACATGGTGTTTTGTTGTGGTGAGCTGTGAAAGCAGCACCTCTCAGGGTGCTGGGGCTGGGACTGGGCCAGGATACAACTGGGTGGCTCTGAGCTTGCCCGGGGCAGTAAGTCCCAGCAGCCCCACGTGCCTTGGTGGGGGCGTGCATTGTGTCATTTGTGTTTATTGTGGAATCGTTGGGGTTGGAAAATACCTCTAAGATCATTGAGTCATTATTATGGAGGGCTCTCACGGGTGCTGGCTGCTCGCTGATGCTTGGGCACGGCTTTGTGCCCTCAGCTCCAGAACTGCACTGCTGGGTGCTGAGTTTGGGTGTTTTCCAGGCTGATGTCCAAAGTATTGGTGTTTTTTCCCATTATCCCTCATCTGGTTTGGGTTTTGAGTCTGGACTGAGCCCTCTGGGACAGCTGCTGTGCCCTGGTATGGTGTGGTCAGTCAAGCTATTGGTACCCTTCCCATTCCACCATCCTATGCTGGAGTGGGGATCCTGAGGGAGAAATTCCCAGGCAGGAAAAGACCTGCAGTGACCCTCCATCCTTAGTGAAATGTGGCTCATTAACAGGCCCAGGTTTGGCTCTGCAGGGCAGGAACTGGAACCTTTCCCATCTCCATCCCCTGTGAATTCCCTCCAGCTGAGTGAGCCACCGCTGTCCCTCAGGGGCCGGGAGAGGATCAGACAGGCAGCTGCTTAAGGGATGAAAGAACAGTCTGGGCAAAACCAGTGCTGCAAGACTTTCCACTGGGATCACCCTGGCGAGGCTCTAATTGTCCCTGTTGGATGCTGACGGGTGCTGCTGCCCTGGCTGGGGGTCCCTGCGTGGGGAAGGATCCTCACCCCTTCCTGGGGACGGGGCAGATTCCGCTGCCCAGCTGGAAATGGGGGAATGCAAAAGCACACTGAGCCCCTGGTCCCAGCTGGGAGCAGGGAAGGAGAGCAGAGCCCTGCCCTCCCCAGCCACCCCCCAGCACCCAAACCTGTGGGAGTGGCTGAGCCCAGCCCAGACCCACCACATGGAGCACGTGCCTTCCCCAGACGGGCGCTGGCGGCATGACGCGAGTTCCTCGCTGTGCCTCAAAGCTGCAAAAATCAACTTATCCTTGAAAAGCTCCCCTGGAACGCTGCCCCATCCCTGTGCTGGCTGCTGCCTGGATCCCAGGGCCGGGGAGAGCCAGAATCTGGAATCCTCCAGGGTCTAGGGAATCCCCCCTGTGGGAGCAGCGGTTTTGAGCTGGAGCACTGAGATGCTGCAAAGCGAGCGCAGCCCTGGCAGCACCGAGAGCCTGGCAGTGCTGCCCGCCCTGCCAAGCGGCGCCACAGCCTCCTGCTCGCTCGTGGGTGTTCGGTGCAGAAGGATGGTGGTGGTGATGGCAGCGTTGCACTCCCAAAATTCAGCGTTCTCCCTCCACCTCGGGCGCACAAGGAGCTGAACGCTCCTCTCCCCGGCTGACACGAGGCAGGTGCTGCCCTGCTGGGGTGCACCCTCCAAAACCCCCTGTGCTGGAGCAGGGCCCTTGCAATGCCGAGTGGAAGGGCCGTGGGCAGCAGGGGAGGCAGCTGAGCCTGCCCATATGCTTCCTAATGGGGAGCAATAGCAGCTCTTCCCGGGGAAGCTCGCGCCGCACCATCTGCTCCGCGCCGTACCTTCTCTTGCAGAGCTTTTTTTAAGCTCTAACTTCCCTTCCCGAGCGCTCTACTGCCTGTGTGCAGGCTGGCTCTGCTCTGCAATCGCCTCGAAACAGGTTGTCTGAACCTTTAACGCCGAGCAGGAGAGAACAGCCCAGGCAGGTTGAAGGCAGCCAGGCCCCAGGAACTGTGCTTCCATGTAAAAATAACCAGGAAAGGTGGCTGTGAATGGCTGCAGCGTGTCCCTGGCACCTTCCCTCCTGCTGGGAACCCCCTTGCTCCAAGGGTCCCTCCTTCTGGGCTCAGGCCCGGTGGGATGCACTGCCCATCATGGGGTAGCTGCAAGGTTTCCACAAACTGCTGCTAATCCCGTGGAATATCCTGAGTTGGAAGGGACCCACAGGGATCGAGTCCAAGTCCTGGCCCTGCATAGGGCAGCTCCAACAATCCCACCATGTGCCTGAGAGCATTGAGCTCCTTGAGCTCTCTCAGGTTGGTGCTGCAACCATTTCCCTGGAGAGCCTGTTCCAATGCCCAACCAAGCTCTGGATGATGAACCTTTTCCTAATATCCTACCTAAACCTCCTCTAACACAGCTTCATGCTGTTCCCTTGGGTCCTGTCACTGGTCACCAGAGAGCAGAACTCTGCACATGCCCTTCTGCTTCCTCTTGTGAGGGAACCTGTGGACTGTGGGGACGTGTCCCCATGTCCCATCCCTGTGCAAGGCAATTAAACCTCATGTTCAAAAGACCAAATCCAAGGGCTCCTCTGGATCCCTGCTCCTTGCTCCCACTCTGGCCAGCTGTGTGAAGGGAAATGAAGGTTGCACTAGGCTGCTCAGGAGCAGCACTGGCCACTAATCCTCCTCCAGTGGGAGCAGCGCTGGCTGCAGCCCCTGAGTGCAGCCTCCAGCTGCCGGTGTGTCCCAGGGGGAGGTGAGTGCAGATGCCTGGGGAGCTGGTCCTGGCTCCCAGCAGCGCTAAATTAAGGCTGGATGTGCCCTGTGGGTGTAGCTGGGGCCGAGGGGGAGGCTGGCGGGGCCGGGGATGCGCGGGCGTACGCCGTGCGCAGATTGATGGTGCCAAGTCACTTCAGATATCTCGGCTGTGTGTTTGTGCGAGGCTCTAAATAAAGCCGACAGCCCCGGCGGCTGCCTGGAGAGGGAGAGAGGGAGGGAAGGAGGGGGGAGCTGGCAGGCGGTCCCCCAGAACGGCACCTGGTGCTGCCCTCGGGGACCCGGCCCGGAGCAGGAGAGCGGTCAGTGTGATCGGTGCTGCTGGGGGTGATGCTGGGTGGGCTGGGAGCTCCTGCTCTGCACAGTGTCTACCTCACCCCTGAGAGGGCAGAGGGGACAGCAGGGTGGTGCATGGGAGCTGCCAGCATTGCATCTTCACCCCAGGTACCTGTCCTGGCCTTGTGAAGTACCCACAGGCAGTAGAAGCTGTGGCAGGTGCAGGCAGTGGAGAATGTGTCCTTGTGCCTCCTCTGGGAAGGACTTTTTGACAGGGAGAAGCAGGGCAGTGCAGGGACACGCATCTCATGGATGCTGACACCAAAACACCCTCCTCCTCAGCCCTGTCTACCATTACAGCTGCCTCGTCCTCAGGCTCTCGCCCCTCCCTGCCGCAGGCTCCAGCTGAGGGGACATCACAGGGATGTCCCCATGCTCCCAGTGTGCTGTGCAGGAATTTCCTCTCCCTCTCCATCCTCCCTCCAACTGCCTGTGCTGCACCAGTGTCCCCTCCTTGCTCTGACCCTCGCGGGCCAAGCTGACCAGTCCCTGTGGCACTTGCAGAACACCACTCGTGCCTCTGCCACGGGCTTTCACGGCTCACTCAGCCTTGGGTGCTCCCTTGGGTGGTCCCTGGACACTTGGGACCCCCAAGGCTGTGTGTTGCTTGTGCCTCTGCTACAGGCTGTCCTGGCCCGGCCCCAGGTGGTCCCTGGGTGTTCGGGACCCCCGAAGGCTGTGCCCCTGCACCCCGATCCCAGCGCAGGGATGCTGGGCTGTGGCAGTGGCAAAGCAGCGGCCACACTGGCAGCCTGTGGCGCGTCAGAGGACCCGCATCCCCCTCCCCGCAGCCCTGGGGCCACTGAACCGTCTTTTATCTGCCCCGGTGGAGCGGGACAGGGCACCCCGGGGCTCCTGGCGGGCGGTCCCGGGGGTCCCCTCCCAGCCCACCTTAAGGCAGCCGCACACCGGGGTGACCGGAGAACTCTGCCCCGGGGCGGGCGGGGCTGGTTTCGCCCCCGCCACCGGGGGTGGGGGGGGGGAAGCGGAGCTAAACCGCGGCTGCTGAGAGCCAGGGGGTTCTCGAAAGAGGGGCCAGCCCCGTCCCTCCCCGGTACCACGGCAACGGCGGCGGGAGGCGGCGCGGCGGCGGAGGGGAGGCGGCTCCGCGCGGCACCGGGGCACGCGCCCGCCCGGGGCCCCGCCGCGGCGGCCCCGTCAGCGGAGCCGAGCCCGGCCCGGTGCCCACGGGCGGCGGCGGGGCCGCGGGTGCGGGTCCGTGTCGGTGCGTTGCGTGTGCGCTGCCCGCCCGCCGCGGAGCGGCGGTGGGGGGGGGGGGGGAAGGAGGGGGAGCCCGGCCTCCTTCCTCATTTTGGGGCTGAGAACAGCGATTTGCTTCGCCAGCTGCAGTTCTCTCTCTTTTTTTTCTTTCCTTTTTTTTTTAATTATTTTTTTTTCCTATATATCAAATCCAGCAGCCGAGCCGGGCGCGGGGCCGCGCTGTGAAGCCGCGGGCTCCGCTCCCCGCACCGATGGAGCTGCATCCCCGGGATCCCGGCCGCACCGCCTGGGCACTGCCCTGCCTGCTGCTGCTCGCTCTGCCCGGTAAGCCATGGCTCCTGCCTGCTTCCCTGTTCCTCTCCTTGTCCTATTCCCCCTTTTCCCTCCCACCCTGCTCCACTGCTCTGTCCTGGACCTTCCTTTCCCACCCTGCTCATCTCCTATGCTTTGCCCTGTTTTCCCTTTTTTTTTCCACCCTGCTTCTCTCTCCTCTGCCCTGTTTTTCCTCTCTCCCTCTCATCAAGCTTCTCTCCCTGCTTTGCCCTGTTTTTCCCCCTTTCCCTCCCACCCTGCTGCCTAGCTCTGTCCTGTTCCCTCTTCCCCCTTTTCCCACCCTGCTCCTCTCCTTCTCCTCTGCTTTGCCCTGTTTTCCCACCCTGCTCCTCTCTCCTCTGCCCTGTCCCCTCCTTCTCTCCCTGCCCTTTACTCCCTTTCCCCCATCCTCGCCTCTCCCCGCTCCCGCACACCTCCGGTACGCGACATGACGCCGCCTCTCCGCGCACGGTTGGTTTGACCTTTCCCGGGATGACCTAGAGCGCGGCAATGGCCAAGGGGCTCCCGGGGGGCCCTCGCTCGGCGGCTCCTCTCAAACCAAACTTCAAGGCGGGCGGGTGAACATTCCCTTTCCCAGCGAGACAGGGAATTCGGCAGGGGCATGAAGAGGCATGTTGTTCCCACCCATTTGAGAGCACCCCCTGCCAGCTATGGGAGAGGCAAATCTCAGCAAGCAGCCCATATTCCCTCTCGGAGATGGTGGTGGAGCAGGCATGGGGAGGCTCTGGTGAGCGCTGCCTGTCTCCTCTGCCAGGAACTTGTTTTTCTTGCTACCCCCTGTGGGCTCTTTCTCTACCCAACTGTTGGTCACCAAAGCAGTGGGATTGCACCATCCACGGGCACCACCCAGCCTCGGGCTACCTCTTGCTCAGGGTTCCCCAGCCCTCCCCAGGGCTCATGTCTCCACCAGTCCCTCATAAATGCTGAGGACTCAGCCAGTCAGAGAGTGCTGCTCCCCATCTGTTTCCCTTCCCTTCTCGGCAGTGGGAAGTCTCTGGTCCCACCAGAAACGAAGCCCTGTGGTGGCGGCTGCTTTCAAGGATGTTTCATTTCTAGGATATTTCATTTTGGGTGTTAATGGCAAAGGAATCGCTCTCCTTCCTGCCAGTGGAGGGACAAGGTTTTTGGGGCAAACCCAGGGCAATAGTGATACACCTCCAGGAGCGTCTCGCTGCTGAGCTTTTTGCCTGGTCTGTCCGACTCCCACCCTTCCCAGCCAGATCCCACAACAAACAGCCCAGCCCAGGCTCCGTGAGGGAAAACCACCTTCTCCCATGCCCACTGGAAATATTTACCACCGAAGCTTTACTTGAGCGAAGAGTTGGATGCAAACTTGGGCAGAAAGCAAATGCTTTCAGCACAACACTCCTTGCTTTGAGTCGCCTGATCACAACTGAGAAGTGTTGGCCCCAAGCTGAAAACTCCGGCTGCTGAGAGCCAAGAAGACTTTGGCGGTGAGCGCGGCTTCCCAGTGAGAGAAAGAATGGCTCCAGCAAAGCTCCCGAGCTCAATGAAATGTGGTCTTGGAGTAAGAACCCCGGTTTTATTCAAGCCAGCCATGGGAAAAGAACCACCCCGGGGCAGAAAGCCCTGGGTTGTGGGGTGGTTGGCATCCCTCATTTCAGGTGCAAGCATGCAGGGCGTGTTTGTTTTTTTTTTTTTCCCCCCCATATGGTGAATCCCTCCTGGGCCACGGCTCAAACTAAGCTGAACTCCAGCAGAGCTGGCCCAGGCTCCTGCTGCTGGCTGCTCCAACAGCTTCTGCAGAAGCAGAGGGGAAAGGCAAAGGTCCTGCAGGAGACCTTCCTGTAGGGCAAAGGCATTGAGATCCTGGGAAGTCAAGCAGCAAAGTCCTGTTGTGAAACCTGCGCCCCGCAGAGCCCTCCCGTGTCTCCACGGAGGGTTTCAGCTGCGCTTCCCAGAGCCTTTTCCAGAGGGGAATTCTGTTTGGTTCTGGGTCTCTGGCTCTTGGGATGAATTTCTGCTGATGCTGGAGGAGGGCAGCCTGGAAATGGTGGCTGTGTGTGAGCCGAGGCTTCCTCTGATGTCACGGATGTAAAGCACAGCTTTTACTACAGCCCTCCCTGAGCGCCCCGGGGTCTGCTTGGGGCTTGACAGCTATCCCTGGGGCTCTCCTTGGCTTCCCTAAACAGCAGATTCCAGGCCTTTTATAGGCAGCACCTGTTAGTTTCCGCCACCGGCAGCAGCGCTGCAGGTGAAATTCCAGCAGGATTATTTTGGGGTTCTCATGCCCATCGGCCTGTTCCTTCACTGAGTGACCGTGGGGCTTCGGATGCCGGTGACCAGCTGCACGTTGTTTCTGGAGCACACAGCCATCCCAGAGCTCCTTATCCGGCTCCTTCGGAGGAAAAAAAAAATCTATTTTTATCGGGAAGCATCTAAGCAGCCTCTCCTGAATTAAACCCCGGCCTCTTGCAATCTGTTCAGTATCGAATACTTCAAAAGGTGGAATATAGAAAAAAATGTGTCACCGGCATGGAAAACTTGCACTGCAGTGAGAACTGGGATTATTTTACTCCCAAATTAAACTGAATAACGGGAGGGAGGCAGGCTCTGCCAGATCGAGCTCCTGCCTCTTGCTCTGGGCTTGGAAGTGCTCTGGGTCTGCACTGCAAGGGTGCTCCCACCTACATGGGAACTGTCAGGTGATGCTTTCCAGGGCTCTAAAACCCTTGGCTAATTCTGGAGTGTAGGATAGAGCAGATTACAGGGTCAGAGCCCCTAAGTTCCCCATGATCTTGGAGGTGAGAGGATCACGCTCCCCTTCCAGGTAGTTTGAAATCCAAGTCAAAGAAAATAGGGTGGCAGGTGGGAGGCAGGTTTGCCCTGAAAGAGTGAGAAATTGTTGTGTCCCATGTGCTTGTGGTTTGGAGACCCCCAGCATCCCATTCCTAGTGCACAAGCCTGTTGTGAGCTGCTGGGAAGGGGGCTCAGCTGGGCTCCTGGTCCCACCACCCTTGGGGCGAGAGCCCTGAAAGGGGAAGGAGGAGGGGAGGCATCTGCTGCACGCAAGGAGAAGCTGCATTCAAGGAGAAAAGAGGAAAGGAGCTTTGGTGGAAACTTTGCATTTTCTAACTTGCATATTCTGGGGTTTTCTCTCAACTTCCCCTTTGTGTTTTCCCATCGGGAGGGTGGGGGCATTGCTGGGCGCTGCTGCAGGGGGTTGAGGTGGTTCTAAGCAGGCTGTTGGGGGCAGCATGGTCCTGGTGTAGGGTTTTGGGTGCAGGCATGAGGAAGAGAAGCCAGGCCTGACCAGGGACTCCTGCTCCTGGGCTGGGAGGTGCGAGCAGGTGCTGTGGAGGTGTTGCTGTGGTGGGTCATGGCTGGAGCTCGGGTGTCGTAGATCAGCA